>NC_049178.1:5022662-5322662 GCF_009769625.2 Cygnus olor | reverse complement strand
TCACTGGTTAATATGCGGTGACACAATCACAGTGCTGCAAGGTAAATGCAAAAAGCCGTGTGATTCTTGGCCTATAGAAGCTCTTGGTATACAGTGATCTGTGTTACAATTCACAAAATCCCTGCTTTTTAGCTTCAGACTGTAATGTGTATTTATTGACCATTCAGCAAATAAGCATACATTATTACTCTGAGCTATGTAGCCATACAGTAGAAGGGAGCCAGCTTTGGTAACTATCTCTGCCTGTATGAAAATCTGAATTCTCAGAAGTTTTCTCTTTATTGAAAGTAGGTGGAACCATGACTCAATCTCAAAGGGTTGACCAGCTCAGTTGTAGGAAAGGGAAACAATGCTCTGTTCCTTGTTCAAGGTTCTTGCCATATCCAGGACTGAACTGGTAAACTTAATAAGCTGAAACAGGCTTAACATAGAAATACTTTTAAAATTGAAAATCCATTTAACACAGCCATCTGAAATTTAATACATTCTTATCACTGCTAACCAAGGACCTGAAATTACTAGCACTAACAGCCAACTGCTGTAATTACCTTAGTGCTTATTTTAAAGACAAACCTCAAAAGAAATGTTTTGCTGAATTAAAACCCTTCTTTCTATTATGTCCATACATATTAGGGGTAATAATAAAAGGTCTTCGGCCTTGGACAAGATGGAATATTCTATAAATGTCCTATTTAAGAATTTTTACTTTCTGTTGGAACAAAAGTAATGTCTGGGATTTCTTCAAGCTGAAGGCAAAGGCAGCAAAACATGCAACATCTGTTGTAAATGACTAAGTTGGGAGTATATATAATATGGAAGTGCAGGAACTGAGCACTTAATATAGTCAAAGAACCTGTGTACTTTTCACATACTTAACTTTGCTAAAAGGAGTCTTAACTATAATGAAGTATTTTTTTTCCAGTAATAGAAATTAACGTATCTATAAATCATATAGGTAATATTTTCATTCCTGCCTTCCTTGTGAAGAAAGAAACTCTCATATGTTACTGTCATATGTTATTAACACAAGATGTGTAATGTGAACATAGCTTGTTCTACTCCCACTGAAAACTTAGATTTTAGACTAAAAACTTTAGATTTCCCTGGCTTTCAAATATCTCTTTCCTTCAATTTAACATTGCACTACTGCCAATGCACCTGAATTCTTGGTTAAGGCAACCTGAGACAAATAATTTACTTTCATAGCATCAATTTTACCAACTGCTTCTTACATTAAAAAGCACTAACAGTATGCATTTCTAATCTAGGGACTGACTCCAATCTTATCCGAACAGACCTGTATCTAATTTTCCATTGCACTACCACTTACATCCAATATAGACTTAAGTTGATACAACTAGTTCTGTTAACTTTTGGGCTTGTGTTTTGGGTGTTATATCACATATTTTTTGTCCTGGTGCTCAGTGACACTTGCAGAATGGAGGAAAAAGAAATCCTTGAACAGGCTGGAGGCACAATGGCAATGCTTTATGGTGAGCACCTACAGAATTCGCTTTTAGATGGCTCCTGGTCTGTGAATTTGGAGGTAATAATATGTAAGTTTTTTTGACAGTATGCTGCAAAGTTATTTTAGTGGGGAAGGAAAGAGACAAGTTCTTGACAAATACTTTGAGATTTTGATCCATGAAAGGATCTAGTTACTGCATAGTGGCAACACCTGTATCTGTCAAGGTCACCACATGACCTCTTCATCATGCAGTCCTCAAAGGAGAACTTTCTGCAGATTTTCAGTATGGCTTAGGGCAGTATTTCCAATGACTGCCTTTTGGATTTGAAAAAAAAAAATCTTCTCTCTTCAAAGAAGACAGATCCGCAGAGCAACCTCATTCTGAAGCACTGTAGTGTTAGCAAAGAACTGAGAACATTACTGCATTTTTGGGAAAGACAAATGCAGTAGAGTCACAAAGCCTCTAGCCACAAAGTCTTGTGATACAGAGCTGTATCATCTTAGCCTCAGCTACTATAATTGCAGTGGTAACTGTTGTTGTTTCTTTTGACTTCAATTTTGCTAACTTTATTTGATATTAGAGTATTTTGAGATTTTTCTGTGACCTGCTTCTACCCATCTGACTAAGCATTAAATTAATCTCAGCTGAGCCTCATCCAAGTGATATGTTTTTTATTGCTTCCAGGTTAGCCTGAGTTAGCATTATGAACTATAATTATAGCAGCATCCAAAACTGCTATCTCTGTCTAACCCTAGAGACCAGTTAAGCTTGACAAAAACTTCAACTGACTTAAAAAGCAACTGTAAATTCCTCTTACAGCCAGTAAAGAGCCCTTAACATCTAGTAAAAAAATTAGCAATTTGCAAGCATCAGTGTTCTCCATTGTCTTCTTACAAATAATAAAGCTTTGGAAATAACTGTTTCTGAGTAAAAAAGTTCCAGATAGTTGCTCAGGAGTATATTGTATCAGCGTAGGCCTCATCTATATCTCACTACAGGTAAGAAGAGAAATGTTTATCCTGTGCCTGGCTGAGGGTCTGGTGTCTTGTATGACTATATAGCAGAGTATAGCAAACGTGATAGAGCAGTAAAATCTACAGTTTGACATTGTGTTGAGTGAAAGCTCTTGTAGTTCTGAAAAAATATATACATTTATTTTATGATATTTGGGTGGAATTGTGGCCTGAATGAAGTCAATCAGGCTTTTGGCACAAGTTGGAACAGTTAATATGGAGGTCAAATAGCATTTTACTATGGATTACTATAGGTTATGCATCTTTCTATCAGTCATTGTTTAAGGTGTCTAAAACCATTTCAAACTGTAAACAGCTAATCAAGTTCCATACTCTGACACTCATTATCAGAAGAGAAACAACTACCTTTAAAATTTAGCTCCTGATTTTTTTTATTTTTTTTATTTTTTTTCCTCCCAACAGCCATTTGAATTAAGATTTGAGTCAAATGAAGTTTATTAAGAATATTAGAACATCCTGAGCTGGAAGGGACCTACAAGGATCGTAGAATCCAGCTCCTGGCTCTACACAGGACTCACAGGCCTACCTAAAAATTAACTATTAGAAAATTCATTTCAGGCAAGTTCAAGGTATGGACAGGTTTTTGAGTGATGCAGTGGTCAAAAAAAAATAAAATAAAAAAAAAAATCCAAGTATTTATCTGAAGCATATTCTGTATCTAGTAAATAGTTCAAAGGTTGTGATTATGGACTCCTCTGCAGATTAAATTGTTGTGCTCCACAATATGCAATTTTCTCTTCTTAATTTATTCTCAATAACAGGTGAAGAAGCTGATAACAAAATGCAGAATGATACTCTCAAAAACAGTATACTTGTAAATTCCAGGGTTAATGAAGACCTATTGTTCACGAATACAACGCATGCTTTTACCCTCTGGTACATATTATTCTACCTGCCTTGACTCCACTAAAGACCTCCTTTTCTCAGTGGGACAAGTACAGCATATGACTAGTAAGGAGATCTTAATCAAAACCAGGAAGAACCCTGATAAAGCAGTTTAACTAGACTCTTCTAGTCATCAGAAAATGATGACTAAAACAATATTCAGAAGTTGAACTTAACTTTTCTAAATTGATGTCTAGCATTCTCCTTCTTAAGGAATTCTTCCTGAAGAAAATGAAAAATCTTTTTTCTTCCTTTTCTTGTTTTACGGATAGTGGAACTAATTAATTCAGGGCATAGTTTTACTGTCGCTTTACAATCCAGGATGAGTTGCAAACTAGCAAGGCGTTAGTCCTTTGTGTCAGGTGAAATTTCAAATTTTTAACCTTTTTTTTTTATATATACATATATATTGCTTATACCAAAGGTCTACAGTTCCCTGACTTCCTCATCTGCAAAGATTTCCTGCATTTAATAAATCAATATAATTCCATATTTCATTCTAACATTTACCTTACATTACCCTGCCCTAGAAAAGGCCGTAGCTATTATAGATAGTAAAGAGAAATGAGCCATTTTTTCTCATTCTTCCTCCTGTCCTGAAACCAAGAGAATTGTGTCTCAGAATATCAAATGGATCCTTCTCACTGCATGATGTGTTGCCTATAACTTGCCCTGTAAACACTAGGATGTTAAGAAGTTCCAACATAAGCCTTTGGTACAAGTTATACTCAAAATGACTGTGCAAAATTTCTTCTTCTCTCATATATTTACTTTTCCATGGCTCAATACTTCCAGTAGTATGATGCTACACAGAGTCAGACATCTGGGAAAGAATTTGTGACAAGTGTTTTAAGATTCTCTTTTCAATGTAGTCAAGCAGTGTAGGATCAGTTTCAGCTTTCTTGTGGACGGGATAGGAATAGAGGATGAGATGCAGCAGGAACTATTAGAAATATTCTGAATCATCTGAATAATATTTTTCATGTCTTTGCTTTAAATCTCATGTTAAAATAACACTCTTATGACTTTAAGTTTCTGGAAAGCTTTTTCCCACTCATGAGAATATGTCCATTTGGCTTTCTTTGCCTGAATCATAACACCCAAATAGATGCTATCCATTTCTGAAAAGGTGCAATAAAAATTTGTACACATCTCTTGTCCTCCCACCATGCCCATCATTATCAGGCGTCTGAAATCTGTGCCAGCAAAGTAGGGATCTGTACCTACTGTTACTCATTCCTTCAGATACTCATAGATTTGTTTGGGTAAATGTGATATATATGCTTGTTTGCTGTGAAGTTCTTTCATCGTTGATTTTCTTTGTTGTCCAGCAGATACAAAATTATGTATAATCTGGTACTCCTGGCAATGTCTCATTATGCCTTTGTATCTTCATTTGCTTTTCCAGACAATCTTCCTCTTTTAGCTGTGGAAGACAACGTCCACACACCACATCTGTCACATAACTGATAACTGTGCTTTTTAGTAAGTAGCTATCACAGAACTTGAATGTTATATATTGTCTTTTAAAACACTGAGATGTTGCTGGGTTTGGGCGTAATGGGGTGAGAGTTTACAACAACTTGTTTTTTTCTGGTCTTTGAGCCAAGTTCCATTTTGACTGAGTCACAGAATATAAATCTACAGGTATTGGCCTGATGTCAATAACAGCTGATTCTTCACACCTGTAAGGAAAGTATTTTAGTAAGAGGAGTTTCTTCAGTACTTTACCTTTTTTATGTAATAATACTTAAAAGGAATAATTTTCTGATTAAAAATAAAATGATAAAAAGCAAAGCAGCAAGATATCTACGTACTTTTCAGTAGTTGTGCATAGAAATGAAATTTAGTTGAAGCATCTGCAGTATCACATCACCTGCTCTGCAGGAATCTTGTTGAAGATAATTAATTGTTAATTAGTTATGTGCCAGCAGACAGCTGAAGAAAGGATCGTTTGCTGAGTTAGTTGGAATTGTCGCACGTGATTTGTGATAGAGCAGTTAAAGCAACAGTGTCTATATAAATATGTTAGGCCTGCAATAAGAACTTAGCATACAATAATTTCTCTAAAACTCTAGATATTTCAGTGCTTAAACGCTTAGTGCTGACATGTAAATAACTAGTGAATATTATAGGATGTATTTCATAAGACCTGATCAAAATTTTTCACTCAACTGCTTAGTTTTTCTAACATGTGGCTTTAACCATAAAGATGTTTCCTTTGATAAAGGAAACATTTTGAAAATAGGGGACCTCTTTTTTAAAATTTGGAATAAATTTATTGATGTTACACTTTTTAAAGATAGAAAGTACCAAAAATAAAATGTGATTGAGTTGAATAGAATTTTTGAGGTAACTTGTCATATGTATTTCTCAATATTTTGCATAACAGAGAACAGTAAATAAACTTAATTAAGGGTTGACTTGTCTTCTGGAGCCTTTTTCCTATTTCAGATCTGAAACTGAACCAAACAACTCCCTCATTCACATTTTATGACTGCATTTCTTATGTTAACTTGCAGTTGTCCGTTCTGATTTATTTTAAAATAAATCAGCTGGCTACTGGCAGGTTGTGCTATTACTGACTAATAACTACAGCTGGCAGGTTGTGCTAAGTGCTGCTGCCAGCTTTCACTCCGCATTAGTATTGCATAGGTTACTGCTTTTGTGAGGGATGCTTCAGGTACTTTCCTGAACAATTAAAAGTTCACATTCAGGATTGAATGTTGGTCCTCTGCTTCTGGGTAGGAAAGTTATATTGACGAGCATATTAAGCTGTTGAATTAAAAGAGGGGAATTTCAGTTTCATCAAGAAATATTTCTGTTGCAAGACATGTAGATTTAAATATAAATATGCAGTTATATATGATTGCAAAATATTTATACTTCTCTTTTTATTGACTTTAACTGTTGGTAATTTTAATTTGTAAGCTGAAAAATATTTTTTGAATTAGTCTTCCTTAGACCCAGTCTAAGGCCTGAAAGCCAAGTTAAACTTTGTGAAATTCTAGGATTAACACGAAGCCTGCCTGGAATGGGCTGTTCATGCAAAAGTAATACAATGGGACCACTACCGATGTGTTGGGAGATGTTTCCTATTGGACTCAGAGTGAACACCTGAGGTGTACAATTGTTAAGTTCCCTGAACTTGGGAAATCCTAACAGTCTGTCCACATAAATATGCAACATACTGTGCACAAAGCAACTCCTTAATCTATTTTTTTTTCTACAGCAATTAAAAATGTCTGGGATAAAGGATTTTGGATGATATGTATGATCTGGATTCAGTTCTGCCTTTATTTTAATACTCATTGAGTACCTGTTATAATACAAATTCTGAAAGCTTAATTTAGTTGAAGATATATCCAGAGATTCTGAGCACCATCTTTCCTCAAAGTTCATTCCTTTTCTAGGTTGTATCACCCCTCAGGAAGCATGAGTTTGGCATAGCTCTCCGAAGACTGCAAGTTCAGTTTCTGATCTGGAAGAATGAGTGGATGGTTCCTGCTCTTGGTAAGGCACTAGTGGTGTTATGTTTTAAAATATCTAATTCTTCTAAAGTTGCTGTTTGGCATTGTTTTTATTTGGTATCACTTGGTCACATTAAAATATCATTCCATAGGGATCTTCTCTTTCAGTGCTGTCATTTATATGGATAGCTATTTTCTTCTCTGCACACAAACCAGTACCTTTTATTCTTACCTCTGTCTTGTGGACATCTTTGCCTGCAAACACTAGCTGAACTACTGGAGGGTAGTCACTTTGTCAAGGTGTAGAAATATACTTCACTTTGACTTAATCAGAAGCACAGTGCCTCAAGGTTTATAGCCAGAGACATGAGGATACTCTTTTCATAAAAGTAACTTATTTGCTTACTGTTCTTATTGTGTCTGAAGTAGCAGCAGAAATAAAAAGATGCTTTTGTTAGCTAAGTCATCAGACATGGCTGACACAACATAGAAAGTGTCTCTGCTCAATTTGAATAGATGAATGCTAACTCTTGGAAGTTGTGTATGAGCCTCACTGTTGAAGGTTCCCTCCAAGTGCCGTCTGCCAGTAAAGCTCATATTTAGGAAGCTCAAGATAATACAAACCACATTAGCAGAAGGAGGTCTACATAAAATGCACTGGGAAGGGTACTTAACCTCTGTGAGGCAACATGGGGCACCCACAATGTCTGCCACCTTTTTAGTTAGACATTAGATCACTTTAGTCATGTAGTTAAAATAAAAGCAGGAGCTGATTAATTGTCATAAAAGGCTGTCTGACAGTTTACGCTGGTACTGAGGAATGCTGCAGGGGAGCTGGAGCTAGCTCTTTCACAGCAAAATGCCTCAGAGATGGTCCAAAGATGAAGACATAAGTTAGTGCATCTGTAACGGAAAAGCCCTGTTGTGGAAATAATCACCCAATCCTGTGTGGAAGATGCGATGGCCTGAAAGATAAAATGCATGTAACAAAAAGAAAAGATGGATCTCAGACTGACAGCAAGGACAAGAGAAGGCCCTCAAGGGCAACGTCAGTAGATGAAATAGTGGATTTCACAGTTCTCTTGAACTCTAAGTTCAGCATCTGAACCATTGTGAGGCACGGGCAATAAATATGAGAGAGAGGCCTACAGTGATAGCTGTTAAGCCCAACAGTCAGTTGTTGCTTAACTTGAAGTTGTAATCTACAACAAATAAGTCTTTTTTTTCCTCTTTGCAGAAAACGGATTAGGTACAAACCAGACAGCCTATTGCTGTTTGACTTAAGTCCAGTCCGTAATAGCCTAGCTAAAAGTGTCTTAGTTCACAAATTGTTTCATGAGCTTAAGCTTTTGATCCAAAATATTGCCAGATCTGTATCGCTAATGTAATTCTTATTGCATTTCTTCTCTTTTTTGTAGCTGTTTACCCATGAAGAGCCTAACCTTGTGAAATCTTTACATAAGGCTTGTGCAGATTTTTGTTTACATCAAATCTAAACTGAAACTTAAACCTGGATGGAATTCTTTCCCCCCACCCTTCACAGTTTCAGTTATATTGGCACAGGGTTCTATGTTACTGAAGCAACACAGAAACCAACAGAACTACTGTGGTTTAGTAAGAAGCAGAAATGGAGACAAGCCTTTTCATTTCCAAAGCTATATAACATGGTTTTTGATCACATTAAATACTTGCATCAAAGTTCCATTGATCTCACTATTAAAAACAACTATATTCATAGTAGTTTTAATAAGATTATTTTTATAGTTATTGATTGCCTCATGTATTTGTTTTATTCCAAAAAATGCAAAAATGTAAGGGCACTTATGTGGGCCAAAATATTTTTGTAGCATAGCAGAGACTTCACTCTTGTTCAAATCTATTGCTACAGGAACTGAAGCATCCTACCAACGATCAAAAGTGCAGGATGAACAAGACATCCTGATATCCCAGAAAAGTCCAAAGTATAAGGGAGGCAAAACATGTAATTGTCTCATGCAGTTTTCTTCAATGTGTCTTCTGAATTTTATAGGGGGTGGGCACAGAAGTGGGAATAAAGCAGGAGATAAACATCCATGTGTTGGTATGTCTTAACTCTGTGGGTTTGTGTCTTGAAAATATAGACCAAGGAGAAGTCCCAGAACAATATAAATGGACAAACAGACTAAATACGAGTTCTGGATTTAACCAAAGATGCTTGGTATATATTCCTTGGTGCATCTGTACACTGCCATGTGTTTCAGAACCCTGACAGAATCCTATGGGAACATGGCTTTTTGTTCGTGTTTCTTTTCTCTGTCTTGTCTCAATATATTAATTTCTTGTCTTTATTAATTTTAGTTTATACATCTAAATATAATTAGTCATAGAATGTTTGGGACTTCACAGCACCTTTCTTTGGCTAGCAGAAACATCTGGCTTTTGCTTCCACTGTTTACTTTCTGCATAGAGCTTTAATGGTTTCCTTGGGAGTGTGGAGATTAAAACCAAATAAAGCAGAACTTGAATTACTTTGTTAGGTCACATCATTTTAATGTGGGACTCAAGAGGAATGGCCAGGAAATTTACTTCTGGTGAGTGGGTTGGAAGTAACAACAACTTAAAATGCTTCTGCAGATCAGGAATGGAGCAGACAATGCAGAAAAAATCTAGTTGGACGTAACTGGATTACTTGAGATGTGTGGTGCAGCTAGGCCTTCTACTAGTTAATTAGTTAGTGTTTTAGTATTGGATATTGGCTTTAGGAGGAACAGCCTGCTGAGGTTAGTAACTATCAGTCTCTTGTCTTACAGTACAGCATGTTGCAAGTCTTGCTGTCATCCCAATCACTGTATTCAGCTCTGATTGCATGTCGTGCAGATTTCCCAACAGACCGACAGAAGCAGGCGTGAATTCATGATACTAGGTTAGTGCATGAACTGAGATGTAATCCAGGGATTTATTGTGTTTTCATTGGAATAGAGGAGGCTCTACCAGATTAAAAAAAAATAAAGGGGGGGGGGGGTTAATGAAACTGTTAATTGTTTTAAAATTTGGGAAGTTTTATGTTGCAAACTGCTTCATTTCAGAAAAGCATTCACAAGACTAGCAATTATTTCCATAAGCCTTTCAATTGGTAGGAGGCTGAATGGGAATCACTGCAAGAATACAGTAGTGAATAAAATACTTGTCACCACATATTTATCATTTCAAATACTAAACAAATCAGCAGTGATCAAACACCTTTTGTATCTGCCAGTCATCATATAGACTGTTCTTTGGAGCAGGCCCCTTCAATTTGGTGTCATTTGTCTGTTTGTATCAGAAAGCTATTCATGTTGTGACTAACTCTACCTGGAATTCTTTCCAGCATCAACAGCATGACACTGTTCTGACACATTTAGAATAGACAATATGCTAGGCACATAATATACTAGTACAAACTTCTCCATTGACCTGATGATGCAGAATTTATTCTAGGTGTAAATAGAAGACTGGGCCCTCACTTGCATGATGTCATTAGCCAAGTGTTTACTGTCCCTTAGCTTCTATCCATTTTTAGAATTACTCTTAGTAATGAGATGAGAACTCAGTTTCACCTTTGATGTTTGTGTGTCCTGTTGAGCCTGCTCAGCCTGGCTGGAATATAGGACAGAAAAAAAAGAATAAAACAAAACAATGCCTGTTTTGGTCCCTGCTGGAAGATAGATGAAGGAGGGAAGAATGGATGATGGATACCAGCTGCATTAAGAACAAAATAAAAATAAATAATTAAAAAAACACACCCAGCCCCCCGCCCATAAAAATAATAATAATAAACAAATCCAGCTCGGGTAACGATATCTCTGCAGGATAGTTCTTATTCAAAATCAAACAAAAAAGTTGCTAACAAGAAGAAAAAAATCATAATTCTGCAGTTTTAGCCATAGTGTTTTACCATAGTTCTACCATTGGTAGTTTTTCATTTCATGATACAGGTTTGACTACTACTCTCCAGATGAATATCAACAAAAGAAAGGACCTCATCCTACACCTGTTAGAGGTGTTTGTGTAGGTGACAGAATATGTTATGATGTGTAGTTGACAGAATGTAGAGTGAGACCCCAACAACCAATCTTCAGGCATGTATGATTTAAAAGACAAACTCTAAAAACTTTAACCACGGTAGTAGTTTCAATGTGGATATACACTTTGGTCTATATGTAAGTGGGGTATGATCAGGCTCTAACTTCCAAAGTCAGATGAAGCTGATATAAAATCTATCCATGGGCCTTTTTCCGCTGTCTTCAGCAAGCACTGGATGACAGTTTTCCTAGCATGGTGAGAAGTCTGTGGAATTGAAGGGCAACAGGAGCAGAATGTGCACGGCAGAGCATGCTGCTTCTGGGAAAGCATCCTCCAGAGGGCTTCACTGTAACCTGGGATGTGGGAGACAGTGCTCCCAAGTACGTCTCCTGGTGCTGCAGAGCAAAATACTGGTGATTGTAGCTGCAATAGAGAGTATGGACCAGAGGGCAGGTTTTAAGCTAAAACATGAGTTAGGTCTTGCCATTTGCTAAGGAGAAGGTGCAGAGATGGATAATGGAAAAGGTATTTTTAAAAAGTTGGGGGGGAGGGGGAGGGATAAAATGGGGGAAAAAAGGTATTTATTTGAAATATTTAATTCAACCTGACACAAAGCAGTTTGCTTTTTCTTATAGATGCTTCTATTTAACACTTATTCAACTCTAATTTTAAGCAAAGCACTGGTTAGAAATGCCCACGTAGGCTGTTTCTGCGTTTTCCCAGTGTAACTCGAAAGCACCCACATTGTTTCCACACTTTCCAAACATTCCCCCCACATTTTTTTTTATCCCATTTTTGTCCCACCTTTCCCTCCTCCCCAGCTGGATCCATCATCTGGGGGTCAGGGGTCGGCGGGTCCCCTTTCCACTTGCCGCAACTGAGAAAAAAGAAGCGAAGGCGAAGCCCCCCCGGGGGGCTGGGCCGGGGGGCAGCAGGTGCGCAGGGAGCCGCCGCTGCGGGCCGGGGCCGCCCGGGGAGGGGCTGGGGATGCTCGGGCGGTGATGCTGGGAGGAGGAGGAGGAGGAGGAGGAGGGAGAAGAGAAAGAGAAGGGGGGAGCTGGTGGGACAGCCTGAGGTGGGCGGAGGGGGGAGGCGGGTGTTATACCAACGCTCCGGGGAAGGCTGAGCATTTGCAAATTCCGGCTGTGGAGCGCGGGCAGCGGGGAACATCCTCTCGCCGCCGGCCGGCCGGGCGGCAGCCGCAGCGCAGGACGAGGCTTCCCGGTCCCTCGCTCGCCGAACGCTGCCCCCGTTATCCCCGCCTCCCCCTGCCCGCCTCTGCCGCTAGGTGCTGGCGGCCGCCGTGCCCCGTGCCTCCTGTGCGACCGAGCGGAGAGCGGCAGCCCGCGGAGGTCCGCTGGGAGCAGAGCACTCGGCTAGAGAGCCTGTCCCTCTCCCAGCCGCGCAGGCATAAGCAGAGCCCTGGGTGAGTAGACCGGGAGTTCCCCTACTTCTCCAGGCAGGCCAGAGCCGTTCAGGCCCCCTTCTCCACATCCCTTTCTTCCTCTGTTCTCATTTGTGTGCTTGGAAGGTGCAGTAGATTCTTGTCCTCTGCGAGATTAGTCAAGCAGGGATCCCTGCTTGGGGAGGGTTTTTCAAAATGTTTCACTGCTCAGCCCTTAAAACAGTGTCCTACTCCTAGCTGTCAGTGTCAACTCAGAAACCTTGTTCCCTTTTCCTCATGTATAAGCTTTCTCTCTCTTGCTTTCTTTTTCATTTTCCTTTTTTTACAATTTTCCTAGCCTTACAGAATTGCCTCCTTCACTTTCATGTGTAAATGTAGACAATAAGTATTTTGAAGCTAATGAAGCTAAGGGTTGTCTTAGTCATTGAATGTTGTTGTTAACAAGTGACTTAAAACATCTGTATGTTTTTCTTTTTTCTCCCATAGGCTGAACAGTCATGACAGCTGAAAAGACTATTCCTATAATTAATGGCAAGCCAGAAGATGTTTTAGACCCAGAAGCCTCAAGTACCAGCCTTGTCCACAGCAATGATAAGAAAGTTCATGAAAGAGGCCACTGGAACAATAAGGTTGAATTTGTGCTTTCTGTGGCAGGGGAGATTATTGGGTTGGGAAATGTATGGAGATTCCCATATCTTTGCTACAAGAATGGAGGAGGTAAGATGGCATCATATGTTGATTTACAGCTCACCATAAACACCTAGGGAATAAACTCTTAAGGATGTTTTAGAGTGATTCCTTGCACTAATAAGAGAGATGTATTCAGGATTCAGTGTATGTGTGGGTAGGGAACTATTAAGCATGTGAGAACCAAGAAAAAATGGTGATGTTTCCTTTCTCCCCAAATATTGTCAAGTTCTTTTTTTTTTTTTTTTTAGTAGAAGACTTGCATATTTTCCTGTATTTTAAATGCAGAAGTAACCAGTTAAAACAGAATGCTGTGTTTTCTTCTACATGTGAATTTAGACTCAAGCACGCTTACCTAAGTCTGACATAGAAAAGAAAGTAGCAGTTTCATTTTCAAAACGGCATAGTTTGGAGAGGATGAATATTATTTCAGAGGATTCTACTACAAGGATTTTTTTATTTTTTATTTTTTGGTCATAAGAAAATTCCTTTAAGTCAACCGTATTTCTTCTAGCCACTACTTCCCAAATCAGTACCGTAGGTTAAGGGAAGGTATAAAACTGACTGTCTCTCAATGAAGAGAGCAGGCTCTATAAAATTTTGAATAAGACAGTAAAGTCTGTTCTTTTCTCTTTCAAATAACAAAGGTATAATATATAGAGTGTATTGGTTACAGTTAGGTATCAGCTACGTAAGATACGTAACAATTAAGAATAGTCATATCAATGACTTGAGTAGAAATGAGGAAAGAAAAACAAAAATTAGCTTAGAGTTCTGTGAACTGGATTCAACATTCTCCCACTTAAGGTCTGAATCAGTGCTAGTGTAAGCATATATCCTGGGAGAAAAATAATATGTTCAGCGGCTGATTTATGCAAAGATCTTTTCTTCAACAGGTTTGCTAATAGAGCTGTGCCGAATTTCCTTCTCTTGTCCCTTAGGTATAACACACTATAATTGTGTTTTGGCTTAGTGAAAAAGTTGTTGCTTAAGTATCTTACTTTATCACTACTGCACCCTTTAAGAATAGAATTAGTGTGTGTGATTTGATTGGTCGTGTCCTGGCACCATGGGAAATTTACCATTGACTTCAGTTTTCTTTAGTGTTGTCTTGGTCTTTGATCTTTGGCTATCACCTGTATTTTTTTTGTAACTCTTTAATATGCCATACTGGAATTAGACCAGAATTGGGCTTGTTTGATGCAAAATTGTTTCAACAATACTGAAAACTACTTTATATATAATATATGAAAACAATGGTGAGATATGAGCTAGTTATGAAATAACTTGCTAGGTACAGAACAAATCCAGAAGCAGTAGTAGGCAACTTTGAGGTCTGAGCTTTCTCTGGCATGTGCTCTAAACCATAACGGGCAGTATAGGCGTGAACTTCTATAACTTTAATTAGTTTTTAGGGACACTTGATATTCTTTTTAGGAAAATTAATTCATTTTAATGTTTTGAATTAGGTATTTCTTAGAATCTGCTCTGTTTGCAAGCAGTGAAACTTGATGTCCTTTGATTTTTCGTGATGTTATATCTATTGTAAAGGAGTTGGAGAAAGAGAATGAAAGTCAATACATTAAATTTCAACAAGTTTCCCTGTTAAACTCATTAGGTTTGTGCACGAGTGGGCCAAGCTGGATTTTGTACTGGACAGCAGTTCTCAAATTATGGCTTGTAAGGATTTTTTTAAAACCACTTGTACAGCGAATCACATAGAGAAACCATGTTTTTAGATGCACAGATAACGTTCTTTGAAGTTTACATGTTTTGTTTGAGATACAGCTGAGATTCAACTATATGCAAATTGTCTGGCTGAGCTAAGAGATTACTCATGAAGACATCTCTATTGATGTGCTGGGTCTGAAGAAAGTAACTGCAAGACAAAGCTGGTGTATTTAGTTGTGTCAGCTTTGTCATTGAAGTGACTAAAGCATTACTATTGTTACAGGTTGTGGGTGTATTTTGTTGTTGTTGTTTTGTCTTTTTTTTTTTTTTTTAACGTTCATAAACAGGATACCTATTTGTCTTGCAGTTGTGGAAATTTTCCTGAAGTATATTCAGAAACATTTTGTTCATAGTTTAGTTTCTGATAGGGGTTTAGTATTACAGAGGTAGCTAATAAGGTGTTATTCATTAATGATCAAATCAATCTTTAGGACTCCCATTGAAAGGGAAATGTTGTTATTGCTAGTACTCTGAAGAACTGGTCAATGTATGCAACAATGTAAAATACGTCTTGCCAGGAAAAACTTCTGTGCAGTACTTCACTGTGCTGCTCTGTTAGGTTAAACCAGTAAATCTTTGTTTATCAGTGTAAGTAAAAATGGCAGAAACTTATTTTATGATTTCTTCTTAATATGTGTTTTCTTCTTTCCTTGTTTCAGTCTTAGGCAGTTAGTAGCTTGCTATCCACCTCATTCTTTGACTCAGGAAAAAATCTAAGTAGCTGAGGAATGAGGAAAAAAATATTTTGGCCTTATATGTTAATGGATTCTCTATGTATTGGAAAGACTGTATTTCATTCCTTGTTATTTAGGTTCAGCTCTAAATGGAATATGTAAAATCCACATTATTAGAAAGTGACATTATGCCTAACATGGATCTTCTGTCACTTCTTCTTTGATTCTGCATACTTCAGTCATGTTCTTTAGCTGCCATACCTAATAACATGATTAATCATGAAACAATACAATACTTCTAATGCTTCTGCTATATGTTAATAAGAGAATGGTGTTTTGTTATATATAGCTCTTCAGCACTGAATTGTACTGCTCGTTATCCTTGCTGAACTTTACTGTCAACATGTAATGAAAAGGTTGATGGTCAATTTCTAGCTGATAACGCCAAGTCCAGCTTTCTTCCTGTGTGTGAGTAGTTCTAAGGTTTATTTCAAAATTCCCTTCTAACGATTCTCACCATCAGGTTTATCTAAATAACCTGTGCAGTACTTCTTGGATTTCACTTTCATAACACTCCTTCATTCCTGCTTTTCTGAGAAGAGCAAGGAAGAGAAGAGAAGATAGGGTAGACTGATTCGATGATGATCAGAGCGGGATGGTGTGGTTGAGCAAGAATTTGGTCTTTCCTGTGCTTGAGAGAAAGATTAGCAGAATATAGCCTATACTGAGAAATTTTGTTATGGTTTTCAGGGGGAGGGAGGGGGATGGGGGTGGGTTTTTGTCTGTATGTGGTTTTTCTTTTTTTTTCCTTTTTCTTTTTCTTTTTTTCCTCCATGATAGTGGCCTAACTTTAGTGCTACGAATAAACACTTTCTGCACTTTTAGCACAACACCTGACAATTGGCTAACAGGTGATCCTTCCTTTATTAAGTAAACAAACTTCTCACTGAACTGTCAAGAAAGTATGTGTTCATTATAACCAATACCACCTCAATGTTTGCTTGTAGGTGCTTTCCTCATCCCATATGTGGTTTTCTTTATTTGCTGTGGAATACCAGTTTTTTTCTTGGAGACAGCCTTGGGACAGTTTACTAGTGAAGGAGGCATTACCTGCTGGAGGAAAGTTTGTCCTTTGTTTGAAGGTAACAAACTTTTCTGTGTTCTACTGCAAAAGAATGCATTAAGTTTAAGTAAAGTTAAAATATATATATATATATATCTCAAAATTGAAGTTAGGATATACTTAAAGTATTTGCTTTTAAATTATCCAAAAAGTAAAAGTTTTCTATTCTCTCTCCCTCCCCTCCAGGCATTGGATATGCTACCCAAGTTATAGAGGCACATCTAAATGTATACTACATCATCATTTTAGCATGGGCTATATTCTATCTGTTTAACTGCTTTACTACAGAGCTTCCTTGGGCTACGTGTGGGCATGAATGGAATACAGGTAAGACCTCAGTAGAGATCATTGCTGAACAAATCAATTATTTCCAACTAACTGATAAATTAAAATGTTGGGAACAGAACTATTGTGGTAGAAAACTCTCTGCAAATGGATCAGTCACGTCACACTACTTACATCATGATAAATGAATCCTGGAGTGAAAACTTACTGATTTATTGTATAAGCATTGTATAATAAGTGTGTGTGTGTGTGTATATATATATATGTATATATATATATATATATATATGTATACATATAAGTATAACATGTATAATATGTTATTATATAAGCATTTGTTCCTGTGGAATATAATGTCAGATAGGAAAAGAAGGCTTTGTTTTTTGTTAATTTTGTAAAATATTCTGGCTAGATCCCAGGATTCTCATTTGCAATCATATCTATTCTCCCTGAATACAGTGAGTGAATTCAACTGAAGAGCTGATGACAGGTTACAATCTTGCTCTTTCACTGTGTGAAATCAGGAGTTTAAATGGAGAATAAAGTATTAAAGAGCTGTGGATTTGCTCTTTTTAATACCAAATGTTAAGGAATAATGTACTTAAAGCTACTTCTGATAACTTAGTCAAATAATCCTTATGGCATGCAAAGTAACCTCTTGCATCAAAGATGATAATACACATATTCATAAGGCTTTTCAGTATAGGGTCTGCATCTGTCCTTTCATGGATACTTTTGCTGATAATGCTCTACTTTTTATAGTGCACAACAAATGTTTACAGGTGGGAATACATACTAATGCCGTTATTTATAGGCTCCTGAAGTTTTTACTTTTATCTTTATATTAGTCTGATTTCAAATCACATATTAATTATACATTCATAGCTTTTATTAATTGGATGTTGTCATGGTCTTTGAGCAAACCTAAAAGTGTCTGAAATCTGTTGCATTTTATGTTATGTTAAGGAACTAGCTCATCACCCAATAGATGTGGAAGGCTTCAGTATAATTTTTGGCATCCCTGCAAAGGAGCTTAGCCAACATTGATCAAATAACAAGTGTCATTTCAATAATGCTGAGCTGTTTTGATCTTCTTTTTCTGTATTAGAGATTATAAGTCAAAGAGTGACTTTGCACTTGTCATGTTGAGGCAAAGTGGAAGCTTGTTGCTGGCAGTTTCATAAGCCAATCATTGTCATTGGCCATTGAACCACTGGTTGGAGTAGTAGTGTGTTGTGCTTCTCAATCAGTTACTTCAGTTTCTCAAGGCTTCTTTCTCTTGCCTCAGGTGTTTTGTTTTATTGGTCTTTGCCATTGCAACCATGCGTTTGGAGAGTATTACAGAAGAATGTAACATATTGCATGGATATTTTTCTAGCACAGGCCTATGATCTTGTGATCAAAATATGCTGTTGCAGAAGTAGTAGCTGACGCATTTTAGAGCACCTAGAAATCCTTTTAACCACATGGCGCAAATGTGTTATAGAATGGTGACTTTACAAGATGCACAAGAAAAAATGTACATGTACATTTACATGTCAATATAGCAAACACTTTTTTGTTGTTCTCTTACAGAAAACTGTGTGGAATTTCAAAAACTTAATATGAGCAACTGCAGTCAAGTCTCTTTACAAAATGCCACTTCTCCAGTGATGGAATTTTGGGAGTAAGTGCACATAAACTTCATGCTTGATCTGACCATTATCTTCCAATATTTTGGTTGCTTATGGGTACCTTAAGATACCTTATAAGCTTATAGCACTTAGTGATATGAGTTCAGCTGGAAATTTTCTCATACAGTCAAAGAGAGTCAGGATGAGAGGTTTAACTCTTTTTAGAAGATACAAGGAAAAGAATTCCATATTCTGAAAGAAAACAGAACAAAGTGTGCCACTTGCTTGGGAGCTTGGCTCCTGCTGCTGGAGGAAAGAGACTCAAACACATACTAATGAGGCAGAGGTGAAAGAAAGGATGATTTTATTTTTTTTTTTTCTTCAGGATGTTTCCTCTCTTTTAACGGTTGCATCTTCATCCTTGTTTGAGCTAACGAATATTATGTCTTCTCTATCTTATTTTTGAATGGACTGTGTAAGTGTTAGTTATTTAGCTGTAATAATAACAGGAGACCTTAACTCTCTTGTCTCTTTGATTCTGGTTTCTAGTTAGAGTAATAGAAGATAATTATCTCTTGACAAAATATGGACTGCTATTGTGATGACACATTTTTTCTTACTATAAATATTTAATTAGTGCATGTATAGTTGCATACTTGTTCCTTGCAAGGCTCAGTGTGTGTTAAGAGTCACAGAAATGAAATGCTACTTTTAATATGAAGTCACCTCACAATTCAAAAGAACGCGTTACAAAATTCTAGGTTACTAAATATTCTTGAGGCCCACTGTAATTTACCAATTTTATTAACAAGGTAGAAACTTATTCTGAGGCTATATGCTTAGTGTTTTTTTGTTCATTTTTTCTCCGGAACTGCAATAGCTACACTTTGAAAGGGCTATAAATTAAGACTATCCTACAAAGGAGAACTCTACACTGATGTCATTTTCTTGAATGTTAGCATATGCTATTGTCTTTGCTTCTGAATGTCTTAGCCTTGCTACCTCAGTTTTCTTAGTCTTTGTGGGTGGTAGTTATTGGTTCAGTAAATAATGCTATTATATATATATTAACACACACATAAGGCAGTTATAATGCCTTATACAGATTTGATTATACATTAATAATAACAAATAACTCTAGTTAATTGTATTTTTTTCTCTGATAAAATTCCAATAATCTGAACACCTAGTTTGTTAAATCAAAATATACCTACTCTACCCACTTCCCAGATAATGTTTCAGAACAAAGAAGAATTTTAGGTTGCCTCTTCTATTGTTACAGATTCATCATTTTAACACAAACATATTATGTCTCCTTGGGATAACTAAAACTAAGATTTTTTTAATATATAGTTAGAGTAAATGAACAAAGTATTTTCTCCAGTACTAGCCTTATTTACTCACTGTGTTTATTTGCTTATTCAACAATATTCAAAATTCAGTAACTGATGGTAACTCCAGCTGTCTAGGGAAGCAGGCAATACTCAGTTGATTTATATGGAGAGTAGAAGTGAAGTTTTATATTTCTAGTTTGTTGAAGGTTTATTTTGTTGTTTTGTTTTGTGTGTGTGGTGGCTTTTTTTTAGTTCTTTTTTTGGGGGGGATTGTGTAATTTACCATGTCAATGTCATTTTGAACCACATACGTACAAATTCTAAGCATGTCCTCTCTCATAATTCTCTAAAAATGAAGCTAAACAAGATCCTATAGCTAAAACTGGGTTCTAATTATAGTGAGTTTTGAATCCTTCAAATTGTGGATGTAAGCTTATTTAAGCTGAATTAGGAATGAATTATGAGACTAGAAACTAGAAAACTAGAAAAGGTAATCAGATTTAGGGTTGGTTTTTGTAATTTCTTTTCTGGTCTTACGTCTACATATAAATACACACTCCAAAATCTTTAAAGTCATCAAAAAAAAAAAAAAACCAACAAAAACCCACCACCTTTTGTTATTTGATTTTTATTTATTTTTTGATCTGTGGACAAGGTTTTTATAATACTAGCAGTTTACTGGCCAAACCATTTTAAGATATTAAACTTCTCCACTTTCTGTGTCCAAGCAAAACTGATGCATGAATTTTCAGCCTTGAAAAATGAACATCTTGTCTTGCTGAGAATGATTTTTGCCTTGCTAACATTTTTGTACAATTTTGCATGGCTTCAAAATTTAGAATAGATACAACCAACTAGTTTAGAGGTGGAAGAACAAACTTTGTCAAATACTGGGACTAGTTTTGCATTAAAATGACTACTCAGAATGAACAGAAGATTATAGTTATATATTTTATACATATCAGACATGCATGGTAGAGCTCTGTACAAATGTACAGTGCAGATCCGAGAGAAGTTAATACATAGTAAATGTATTACCAGACTACTTAATTTTTACAGCAAGTCATCTTTTGATAAATGTTACCAAAAATGTTATTTCAGTTAGCCAGAAGTCTTGTTCACATGGTGTTGCTTTACCACTTTATAAATGGTAGTGTTAGGAATCATAACTTTATTGAAAGACTCTGAAAGAAATAGTGAAAGGAAAGTTGATGGGCTAGACTGGACAGAGCAGATGTGAGCTACTATTTTCAGAACTTGTGTAGATAGTGTGTGAGAATTTTCACTGCTGGAATAACCAATCAGAGGACTGAATTAATTTGCATAATGACCAGGTTCCTTACGATTAATTAAATTGATGCCTGTGAAGAGAAGGTGGAGGTACTAATTTTCTTCTGAACAACACCACCATTCAAAACCTTCTTTATATTTTGCTCTCTGTATGGTCAAGTCTGCAACTGAAACTCTTCGAAGTGATGGCCACTGTAAATCTAATTCTTTGTGGAAAGAGCCAGCTGGAGTAAAAAGTTTTTTGGTCTATTAGCATCTACGTTTGAGATTATCTATGAACTAGAGTGGTGATGTGAGTAGTGATCCAATTTGCTTACTGTATGTGATCCAATTTTGAGCTGAGTAGTTCATTTGTTAACTATCAGGCTGATCTTAAATTTTTTCCTTTGCTCATACCACCTTACCACAGTCTTCTAGGGTATTCATAATATCTTCATATTTTTTAATTTAAAAACAAACACAAAGCAAAAAACCCCAAACCTAAACAACAATAAAAACCCTTTACAATTGGAGAGAATTCACTATTTACAGAAATGCAAGTGCTCTGAATCTGAGTTAATAATGGTGAGGGATATACAGGTTGCTATGTATTACAAAGCAGACCAGACTGGCGTTCTGTAAATGCCATCAGAGGTTAGTAGCAGTGGCACAAGCTGGATTTGTGTGTGCGTAAATGAATACACAAGTCCCAAAATGAATGTCTTTACTTCTGACTTAGAAAAGGAGTCGTCTTTTTTTTTTTTTTCCTTCCTTTAACTAGTATTATTATATATCTTTCATTTAGACTAGAAGGCTCAGGTCTTTTTATCTGTGACTAGAAGCAAATCCAAATCCTTAGGTGGTTTGAGGATTGCAGATAAATGCTTCAGCCTCTCTGCTGACATTTCTAGCTTTTATTGCTTCTGTGACTTTGGCTATTCCTAAAACTATTGCTGGAGTCAAACAGTAATTTGCCCAAGTGCAGTGAAGACTAAGAAAATACTCTGCAGTACTATGAAGCTTTTGTAGCATGCTGACTAATAATTGGCCTTCCTCAGGTCTGTACGGACTACATTGTTTCCTTGCTACCCTACTAGGTATAGGCTCACTTCCTCTTAGAATTTGACATTTTCTACCAGCTTTGATGACTGGGTCACACAGAAGATGAAAGCCTGTTTATTGTCTTGGATGGATTGTTTGTTTATTAAAACAAAAACAGACTCTAGAGATAAGTAGGTCCTAGGTGCTATTTTCCCCTTGGTACATTCAAAAGCCTCTAATTATGAATGCAAAGATTGCGAAAATTAAAATATTATTGTGAGTTTGTAATTGATAACTACTTATATGTAGCTACACACCCAAAATGGCCTGAGCCTGCTGAAGTAACAGCAGGCAAAGTCTAGCGGGTTGGACCCATTTTACTTGTTTTCCTGCTTAGGTAAAAATGTCTTTTCCTGTTAATGATTGTTTAAGATTTCATTTGAGTTATCTGACTTGTCACTGACCACAGATGTCAATCTTGACAACTCTGGGAAAAATCAGGAGCTTAAAGAAGATTTCTAAACTTCCTTAAAAAGTCATAGTATTGATAAGTTTCACATTCCATCTGCATATACGTTTTTCAAAGGTAAGCAGCTGAATTGATCAAAATTCACTTTTTGTACTTCAAGTTCTATGATGCTGTGTTACAGAGACAAACAGGCAAGAGTCTGAAAACTTCACTTTTCATTTCATAGTGGTACCCAGCATTCAGAGACTGTCCAGTTAATTACTGCTCGTTTTGTTGTTCTTATCCTAAAGGGTTAGCCTGATAAAGCTTTTTTTTTTTTAAGTTAATTTCAAGGTATGTCACATTCAACTTTTATTGTTCAAACTTTAAAATAGTTACAGTAATAATAGAGGTGTTGATCTTTTTTGATATGTTAAAGCAGTCCCATGAAAGAAAGCTGTAGCTGTGGATGAGGTTATCTTTGTAGCTGGGAAAACAGAGAAGAGAAAATTTACATTGTGATGTGTGCTTTGCTAGGTGAGGAAACTAGCAGGTATAGGGGACAGCAACCATATCTGTGTGCTCTTTTGGCTGTTACTCTGGTCTGTCACCATGGACGGGAATTTGAGGTTTCTTGTGCCTGGGAAGGGAGCTGGACAGACAGAGGACCCATGGTTTTGTGGTTGATTCCACCTCAATAGTTTGTTATTGGCTGTATAACAACTTAGTCCTCTGCTAAAGGAGGTCTAGTTGTTGGCCTGTCATCCTCTGAAGGGAGTGACATATCCTTAGCATTTCCAAGTAAAGCCTAGTGAGAAAAAAAAAACAAACATTTTTTTTTTTGTTTAGGGAAAAGAAAAGGGGCTGTTCTCAGCAAAAAGGAAAAGGCACAAACCCTTTCCTTGCAAAGTCAAAGAGTTTTTCCTGTTTCATTCAGACTGCAAATGACTGCAAGAGTCACATTGTGGTTAATCCCCACTGTCTTATGAAAAGTCATTAGCAAGTTGGGCCTGATTCTGCAGTGCTCAGTACCCAGAGACCTTCAGCACCTCTCAGAACTAGGCCTTTTGTGCATGTCTTGTAGAAGAACATTGAGCTGTGCCAGACTTGCTTGTTTCAGTTCAGTTCACAAGAGGCCGTGTGAAAACAGTGTTTTGTTTGGATTCACATGAGCTCTTCATCTGGTTTTACCTCAGAACCACAGATTTTTGCCTGGTTTCAGTTCAAAGAAGGAAATGGGATATGTCTCAAAATGCTAAGCCGAGGGTAAATGTTAGCCTGAATCAGGCAGATGAAATTTCTCCCCAGTTTTGATTTTTATCTTGAATATTTTACATAACTTTTCTACTGTGCAGAAAAAATGGCATCAAAAGTTACAAAGTCATGCACTTGAGTATTAGGAAATGCTCAAAGTGAGGTTGTGCAAGTTTAAGTTGATGTCTTTAGTGAATATGATCATCTGTAGTTGAAGAACTGCACTTTTTTTTTTTTTCAGTAGAACTGCTTTGTTCCAGCTAGAGGATGGATAGGGAGCAAACACCATGCTGGCATTGAATATTTTGTTGTTCTTCTCTATGTTCCTTTTCCAATGTTTTGTATTCTCATTATTATTATATTTCTCCTTTCCGTACAAAGATATTAATTTAATCAAGGCTTCCTAGAGTGCTTATGGTATCAGTGACTTTGCAATCATAGATCTTGATTACTTTCCTGTTCATTTACCTTCACAAAATCCATGTAAGGTCAAATTCTTCTCATTTTACAGAAGGGGATCTGAGCTACAGAGAGTAAAAGTGCTAAGTGTGAGGGGCCCGATTATTTTTTTTTTTTTTCATATTCTTTAGTGTTAAGTTGTGCTGATTTATTTCAGTTAAGAAACAAAGAAATGTATGTTTCTGCACTCTCCAAAGATAAAGACTTTAAAAAATTACTTAAACGAATACACTTACTACAACTTTTGACACAAGTAATTGCTCTTTGGCTTTAAACAAAACATTTTTTTGCTCTTACATGAAATTTTAAGGGAATTATTCAAAAAGCAGCAAGTCCTTTGTCTCCTTCACTCTGACTCAATATTTAGAATGCTCTTTGCTGTATTTTGTTTCAAGAAATTAAATACGTGTGTTTCACTTCCTTGAACATGGTCTGTATGGGATGGGGATTTCACATTGAACCTGCTCTAATTGTTGTAAAATATAAACAGTCGTGGGGTGTAGATGGGGATCCTAACAACTTCTGAGGTGAGCGCCTGAGCCAGAAGTTTAGAGGATCATTTTTCTGCTGCTTCAGTTCTTATTTAGATGGTTTAGATTGAAAAGGGTACTTGAAGACAGTAAGGATTTACAGAGGCTGTTCTGTTACTTTATAGGTTAATAGTTAGACCATCCAGTTCCAGTCCTTATACTAATAAGTATTTAATTATTTATGCACAGTGTTAACAGGAAAGTGTGGAAGCTGTTCTGAAGTCATATACTGTTGAATAGCCGGAAGCTTGGTAGGGAGTTTTCTTGGTAGAAGGCCTTATATGCTTTAGGGTAGAACAGGGCTATGAATATGAATATAGGACTCTGAAGCCTTCCAGGGTTTCCAGGAAGATAGATGTACTCAATGATTTTAGTTCTCTGTCCTAGCCTGTTCTCCCTGTGTATGCAAATAGCAATAATTGAGGTTGGAAGAGACATCTGGAAGTCATCTTGTCCAACCACTGATCAAGCAGGGCCACCTAGAGCTGGCTGCTCAGGACCATGTCCAGGTATTTTTTTGAATGTTTCTAAGGAGGGAAACTCCACAACCTCCCTGGGCAGCCTGTTCTAATGCTTGGTCACCCTCACAGTCAAAAAGAGTTTTTTGATGTTCAGATGGAACCTCCTGTGACAAGAGGCAATGGACTGAAACACTACTGAAGAGTCTGGTTTTGACCTCTTTGCACACTTCCTTCAGGTATCTATATACATTGATAAGATCCCTCTGAGCCTCCTCTTCTCCAGGCTGAACGGTCTCAGCTCTCTACAGCCTTTCCCAATAGTAGAGGTGCTCCAGTCACTTAATTATCTATGATGCTGTTTGTTGGACTCTCTCTAGTAGCTTCATGTATGTCTTATACTGAAGAGCCCAGAACTGGATGCCATAGGTCAGGTGTGGCCTCACCAGTGCTGAGTAGAGGGAAATCCTTTCTCTCTCAGTTTTCTAATCTTAAGTGTGGACATGGACAAATCATTTCAGATGGAACCTAAATGTTAGCATGCTTCTGGGACATTGGTGAGCTATTTCAGTTCTTACCTTAACTCCTCAGCTGATTTGTTTTTCCTTTGTCTATAGCTAGTGCCTTCCTGGCACCTGTACCACAACTATCCAGTTTAGTATCCTTCCCCAGGATTACATCCAGTCCTGCCTTTCTCATGTACAAGTCATACTTGCTTAGTTTTTTTAGTCAATTTAAGTTCTTAAAGGATGGATGTTCTTGATGTGGGAGGAAAAAAAAATTTAGCTAATAAGCAGGAAAAGAAGTTGGTAGGCTTTTCACTCTTTCCCATTATATTCTAATGTGGCAGTAAGGAAATTGAGTTTCTATGTCAGGAGGATTTCCTGAGGAAGACTCATTAGACATTGCTTGGGACTGCCTATAGATTGCAGAATATCGGTCAGTGCAGGCCTTTAAACAATTATGTAGGCACAGTTGTCCTGCTGTTCAGAAAGGGAGATAACTGATACTCTCCTGAAGTACCTTCCACAGATAGTCAGCAGAATTGAAATCATAAACTATTGGTTTTAGTTAATAAATAAATTCTACTGGCTTAATTTTTCATTTCAATTTAGTTAAGAATTGTAAGTTGCAAGAGGATGGTGCTACTTTATGAAGAGTCAGTAGTTGTAAATGTGGACTCAGGATCTCCCCAAATAGCTCCTGAACATTCACAATATTATTTTTCTCTTTTGACTTACAAGCTACACTTTTGCTGTGTTGTGTCCCTTGTGTTGTTTTTTTTTGTTTTTTTCTACTAGGAATTAGTGCAAGGCCAGTGCATATGAGAAATATGTCAAGACAATGATTTCTTTTGGCCTTTCAGGGAAGAGTTTCATACTTGCATATTCCAGGGGGAAGAGGTGAGAGTTTACCATCACTCATCTGTTGCATGAGTTTGTAGCCAAGAACTTATGAAGGACTATTTTACAAAATCATGGAATGTTTCTAAATTTTTTTCTGTGGTCTGTAGCTCTCATTATATGAACACTTAAAAGTGAACAGCTGAGTACAAGTCTACAGACTGCCTAAGAGGTTCAACAGAATTTTTTGAGAACAACCAGGCTGACTTACATTTCTTCTAGGTACTTTCATTTCACAGCTGCTGCAGCCTGAATGCTGAACTAATTTACATCACTCTGAAGGTGAATAAAAAGGCGATTTTTTTTATCACTGCATGACTTCTTCAGAGAGGAGTAGGTCGAGTAGGGGAAAAACTGCACAAAGACTGAAAGAGTTATTGGATATGTTGAGAGAGTACCAAGAAACTATAGAGCAGAGGTGAGTGGAATGATACAAAAGAAGCCATTTGATAGGATTAAACTCTCAGACTTGGCTAAGAAGAAGTTGCCGTGACTTCAGTGAAACAGGTTGAAGGAAAATAGGTCAGGAATAGCTAGAGGATAAGTGGGGTGTGCAGGGTTTGTATATTGCAATCTTTCTCTAGCTATAAGTACACACACATATACAAAAAATGCAGATTTTTTTATTGATACGCACAGTAGTTGTTAAGTGGTGTCACATTGTATTCAGATAAGTACTGACTTTAATGTGACATTGGTTAACATAAGAAATACTTGTTGTTATTTGCAAGCAGAAACTAGAAATTTTAGAGAAGTCTGCTGAGTAGAGTTTAATCTTTTTAACAGATAAGAAATGCGAAAAGTGGATAACGAATGTACAACATACAACCCTCTCAGGACTTCAAGAGGAAAGAACTAGGCTGAGCAGCAGCAAATATGGCTCAACTAGGAATAATTCATTCTGATACGTGTAGGTCACAGAGAATACGCTGTAAGAGGTAAATATTTTAGAGCTGTGCATAATGCTCTAGCTGTGGAATTCTCACTGATGTGACCACTGGGAATTACCTGTCTGCTGCTTTCAGAAAGCCAAACATAAAGTTAAATGTTTTTTCATAAGAGATTTCTTAGTTTAACAGAATTTTATAGTGGGTTTTTATTATCTTCTAAAAGCTGTGCGAATATATAGGGCAGAGTGTGTACAGTAAGCTAGGCAAGTTCTTAAATGTGTGTGATATTTCCATGTGTTTTCTGTGTGAGTTTCTCTGTGGTCTTTTGTAATACATATTTTTAAGTAAAGTTGCATGAATTTTACCAGCTAAACTGCTAGCCTTTTGGTTTCATGGGGTTTTATATCTTTTAACATTTAGTATATTTTGTAAAAAGTCTATCATGGTAGTATCTAAAGCAGTGGAGTATACTGTCTTATATCTTTAGTATCTCATATTTCCTGCTTAATTCTGTTTTGCTCTCATTATGAGAGAAAACCATTCTATATTCATAGAAAGGTGGGAAGCGTGTAATTTTGGTTAACTTGCATTCTATTAGCCATTATCCCTTACCTCGAGGGTTTTAGTGTGTCCAGTTGGTAAACAGGAACTACTCAACCAAGCATGGAGTCTTCTCTGAAATACCGCTGGCTGTACATTTATGTTGTTATTAGAAATAAGCATTTTTTCGTTCATTCTTGCTTACTCACGTACCAGCGTCTTTCAAAAGTTTTTGTTCTTCCTAGACTGTTCCTTTTTCCACCTTTGAGTGATGCAATCCAGATTGATGGATCAGCCTTTCTTCCAAATTAGACAGCAATTAGCACAGATTAGACAACATAACAAAATGCTGCAAATCTCCAAAAGATATTGCTGGACAGAAAAACTTCTGTGCTGTACAGTAGAGTTTAGTGTTTTAATAGAACCAAAAGAGCAATTTCAGTCACTCAGAGATCCCTTAAAGCTCATTCCAATTGTAAGAGCTGAAGAAAGAGGCTGATGAAGCACTGATTTGAGCAAGAACACACAATGCTGCTGCCTAGGAAGGTCACAGGGTCAAGTGAGCTGCAGCATTCAGTTTTTAAGATTCTCTACATAAGATAATGGGAAAAGTGAAGTGACATTGCTGGTGGGGAAACAACTCAAAATAGTTGTTTCAAAGTTATTCCTATAGTTATGTAATATAGTTATTCCTAATTATTGATGAGCGTTGGCCACACTCATCAATAAATAATGTGTCACAAATACTCTTTGTTAGATAAGCAGCTTCCTCTGATCTCTGTGACAAAAAGAATGCTGCTTTACTTATCTGTGTGTCCAGGGAAAACATCTCAGCCTTCCAGTGTGTCTGGAAGTACTGCAGTCACTATGGCTCTTCCAAAGGAGGCTGACTTTGTGCTGGTTAACTACCTGAATAAGCATCTGACAGTGCAACAGTCCACTGTGTGATTGTCTTCAAGCAGATGTTTGCCAGAGCCTTGGATGCTGGTAGCTATCTGGCCTTACGGTTCAGGTATCCACAAAGGATCCTGGTACATGGAATTTGAATGCCACCGGTTTCAGAATCAAGTTAGTATCTGCTCAAGTCTGCGTGTCAGCAACTGTATACTTGCACACAATACTCAAGTGCATTTAGGTATGAAATACTCAAAAGAATACATTTTCACAGAAGTTAAAGAATATTAACTGTAGACAGTGCAATGAAAACATCTTTGGATGGAAAACTTACTTTAGGAATAGAGTATGTCTGACAGATAATGATACTTCCGAACTGGTGAAAAAGCTGTGTGCTACTGCTGCTCAAAACTGCTAGGTTTTATTTTGCACAAAGAGCTCAGTAAAAAGGTTTACGAGGTAAATATAAACCAGGTCTGAAAAATCTGCAGGTGCGAAAGGAGCATACCAAAACATGGAGCATACCAGTAGCCAGAAAGGCTACTCCACAGCAGCACCACTGCTGCTTAGTGGCTTCTTTTTTCTTCCATTTCACACAAAATGTGCTGAGGACAGAGTCTGGTGCAGAGTATGTAGATAGCATTGCCTGTTCCTGGCTGAACAGATACAGAAAGAGAAGTGACCTTGGGAGGCTGCTTTCTCTGACTTATTTATTTATTTTGTAAAAGAAGAATGTCTTGGACAATGCTCCAAATCAGGGAGGGAACATGGAGGAACTTTCCTCAAATAGATTGAGTCTTTTCTTCAACTTTCCAAATCATAAAATAATGCAATGATTACCTTGGTACATTCCTTTCAACTATGCATGGTAGCAGTTAATCCTTTTTATTTTCAAGAGTTTGCTGCAGCCCTGCACATTGGAACACTTTAATGAAGATGCCCTTTCCCAGGAAAAGTGCTCTCCCAGCCCATGGGAAGTGTAGTGCTGTTGTTGCTGTGTCCCAAAAGAGTGCACTTGTAGAAGCTAAAGCTTTCAAACTCTTACTTTTCAATTGTGGATGCAAAGGTTATTTTTCTACTATGAGTAGTCAGAAGTAACAGTTATCTCATAATATGCCTGTCTGCAGCAATTCTAGCAAGAGAAGTTTCCTTCTTTCTTTAGGATTGCTGAGCTGCTAAATCAAAAATTGTTTGAGTAAATTCACAAGCAAAAGCACTTTCAATAAATACATAATACTTACTGATCTTTATTTTTCCAAATTTTGCTAGGACATATATGTACAATGATGTCAATTGAAAGAAGAGAGGTTACCATTAGCAACGGTACGTTCCTGGAATTTAGGTAGCAAAAGGTCATAGAATGCTGTCTTGTTACTTACTGAGGACGTTATTTTATGTCTACTGAACGTATGCTGAAATTTTTCTATGGCTTTGTTCTTTCTTCCCCACTCCGTTCTTGTTTTATCTACAATTCTATTTTGATTCAACATGAACTGTATGCATTTTGATTATAGTATTTGGTACTATAAGCTGTAACCACAATGAAACCACTCTGTAGTCATAATTAGCCATGTAGCCAAGATTAGTTTGTCAGTTTTAAATGCTGTTGTGACCAACCATCAGCTTTTCTGGCACGTAACAGGAAATACAAAGAATTCTGAACTTCAGTTAAGTCCTACTATTCCACTTACATTTATCTTTTATTTATTCAAGTCTATCAACTTCTGTCATTCCTTTCCACACATAACACAAAGAAAAAGAAAAGTAAAACTATTCCTTCAATAACAGTTACTCAAGTTATGTATGTGTAGAAAGACATAGCGAAGCCTTCAAACATGTAATGTGTCTTTGAGTGTGATACACATTACGAACACACTGTGGATTAAATTAAAAAAAAAAAAAAGAGACCTTAATTTTCCATTACAGGTACTATATCCTATGTAGATTTTGTTTTGCTACCACTGATTTAAAAACCTTACTCTGGTTTGATTTCACCTTCAAGTTCCAAGTTAACCCTAATGCAGATGAAGTTTATTTCCTCAGCACTGTGTTCAAGATGTTGAAATGCCACCAGTCTCCTGGCTTCTTTCCCGGGCTACTGGCAGTTGATGAACTGCTGTGTATAAGAAACGGAAAAACAAAAACAAACTCAAGACCCACAAGAAGTCTTTTCAAACTCTAATCATTTTCTGTTTTAACATATTTTTGACATATAACAATACTTGATGATTTGCATCTTCAGATCTCTGTGCAAGCCAAATAATTTTTACAGCAAAATTTCACACAGTCTTAAGTTGTTGGCAGCAAACTCACACAGTATACTCAAAGTTACTATGGTTAAAATGGTGCATAATAAGCAGTGATCTTAAATTCTGTAGTAATTCAAATGGTTACCCCCAGCTACATCATTGTTTGTACCTTGCAGCTACAGTGGTTCTCTAGGTTCTTGGGCTTTTTTTTTTTTCTTCTAGTGAAAATAAGTCTTCAGACTCTATCTGAAGAGTTCAGGTTTTTGAACTGAACAGCACTTTTTGAAGTGTTGTTAAGGACAGACGTGCATGTTTCCTACTGGAAAGCAAGCAGAATTTGAAAAGCAAAATTACAGAGGCATTTACTGGATGTGTTTTGTTTAATAGTAAGTTTTATAATATATTGTATATATGTTATGCATAACATATATATATAGTATATATGCTTTTTTACAGTATGTCTGGCATGCACCTCTGGCCAATGAGATCCTAATATCTCTGGGGGGATATGCCACATTTGACAACTAAAAAGTTTTATCATAAAGAAATGTCTGGAAATCATCCCTTAATTTAGGTTTCTGATTCTCAATAATTTAGTTACGTAATTCAGCTTAGTTATCTCCCATGGCTTCCCTGTAACTGTCAAGCTGGTGTAGTTACCCAAGCGGGGCACTTTTGGCTCATAAAAATTACTATTTTTCATTTTGAGTTTTAATATCACTTGATAATTCAGAATATAAAATCCCTAGGAGTTTGCAGGTTGTCTGGGGATCCCACTATCTCCTTTAACAGGACCACATAGTTTATATCAGGGATTTCTTAAGGTGATGCTGAGGCCCTCTAATAAAACTGATTTCACTTATAATGACCATGAGGTACTGGCAACCTATTCCCATCACAATCTGGTTAATTTATACTGTGCACATAAATTACCCCTTCTTTCTGCTCTGCTTTATCACGTACTGTCACAAGTGATGAAATGCTGGTGCAGGCCTTCACAGAAGTGGTTGTTCCTGGGCATCACACTATAGAACTTCTTATTTATTTACGTATTTTTTAATGTCTGTAATTCTAAACTGCAGAGTATCACTTTTAATGTCATTTTACAGTTCTTTATCTACATTAAGATCTGAGGAGAATAAGGTAGTGCAAGGGTCTTGTAATGTTTAGAGATGAGGAAGACAACTGTGCTATTTCTTTTTCTCCTGTCTGGGTGATTTATTCAAGGTTGTGGCAGTTTTTAGATAGAAGCTGGGCTGCTGAGGAACAAGAAGCTGTGATCAATTCTGTCATCTCTGACCACTGAATATATCAGCCTCACTTCTTGAATTCAGGGGGGAATCATGCATTTTTTAAAATGCTCCCCCTTTTTGATTAATTTATGTTGAATAATAAAAGGATAAGGGCAGGTACAAGGGTGTCCACAGTCAGGCTGAACTGTGGTTTTGTGAGATGAATTTCAAGTTCTGAATGCCTCCTGCTTTCAAAATCTGCCGCTGCTGCTGTTTCTGCCAGTTTCAGCAGGAGAGCTAAGGCCCTGGCACTAAGGAGAGCTGTGTTGTGCCTGCTGAGGAAATCACTGCTACCCTCTGAGCAAGACTTTCTCTTCATTGGATGTATTCTTTGGCTGCATTATATCTTATAGTTTAATTGTATGTTCTGGACTTGTTGCTGCTTTCTTTCTAAGGGAAACATTAAACCTTTGTTCTGCATGAACAGAGAAAGGACAAAGTGATTTAAAGTACTTTTTTATATTTAAATACTCATTACTGTGCTAACAGTTCAGGTTGATTGGCACCATGTGTCTTTCTTAAATGGGAGCAGCAGGTCTAATTGTTTAGAGGCCATTAATTTGCCATTTACTTTCTATGCCACTCTTTTCAAAAGAATCCAGCCAAGGTTTTGGATGGGTAGGGTAGGTGTCTCTGCTATTTGAGACTTCTCACAGAACATTCAGAAAAGACTGAGCGTTTACTTTCTGTAGACAGCTTCCAGAAAACGGTTGCTTTAAAACATTCTCTTCTTAAGTCTTCACTGAGAATTGTGTTTGTAATACATAGTTGCTTTTTAGTGTGTGAAACATTCTAGCCATGAGATAGATAGATGTTAATAACATTTATTTATTAAGATGTTGTTAAGCCACTAGAGAAGAACAGCATAATGGTTCAAGTGACCAGCTGCTGGAATGGATTACTTTGAGAACTGGTTGTGGATTATGGTGTTAGTCTAATTCATGAAAATAAATGTTACAAGGTAAAAGTAAAGGTTAAAACTCAAATATTTATTACTGGAAAAACAGTAAAACTGAAAAAACATTTACCCTTGAAGTGTTTTGTTTTGGGCTTATGTATATCTGTTGATTCAGAGCACTTAGTTTTATTTTTTTTATTTTTGTCTCTGACTTTCACTTTGTACAAAAGCTTTCCATGCTGAATCTATTTTCAAATCTTATTGATTTTTGTCACTGACCTGGGAAAATCAATCATTTGTTTATTTTTAACCTGATGTAAAACCCACTGAAAATATTCCAATACTTTCTCTTCTGTGTCTTTTCTCTTAGCCTGATGCATACTCACTAGTCAGTAACCAAGAGTCTCCTTCATTGAAGAAGACTTGGTTTTAGCTCAGTGTTTTGTATGTAGTACTATTTTGCTCCAGTATTATCCTTTTTTTTTTTTTTTTCTTCCCCCTTTGGTAGACGCAGGGTGCTAGCTATATCTGATGGGATTGAACATATTGGGAATCTTCGCTGGGAACTTGCCCTGTGCCTCCTCGCTGCTTGGACTATCTGCTATTTTTGCATTTGGAAAGGAACAAAGTCAACTGGAAAGGTAGGGTTAAAATTCTGTACATCAGCTGAATTATGACTCTACTGCTCTAAACCTGTGTGTTGTCATTTACATGTTTTTAAATCATAATTGTAGTATTTTAAATGCATCTTGCATTGCTGTAAGTATCTGTACTTGGGAGTACATAGAGTGCAATACTAAGTAACTAAGAATCAGTCCTACTTTTTATTGTTTTGTTCCCCCTTGGTTTTAATGATTTTCATTTTCACTAATTCTGTTACACGAGGCTGTTTTTTGTTGTTGTTGTTGATGATGTTGTTTTAGTAGTTGTATTGTTATTAACTTAGCAGACTCCTCTAGAGGCCATTCCTTGAACTATGGAATCAAGAATGTGTTGTGTTGATTTCTGTGCACAAAGTATAAAATTTTGAATTTGTCCCTAAACTCAAAGGAGTTGAAACTCTCAGTGACGCAAGCAAATTACACAGATAAACTGAGAGCATTCAGAAACATAAGGAAGCTACAATAATGCAGATGTAAACAAGTTCAAATGGATCACCAAAAGCAGAAATAATGGAAAACAACAACAACAACAAAACAGACATGAAGATAGCCATATTAGGAAAAAATAATAAATAAAAATCCACTATTCTTGTAAGTTGTTGAGTGAATGAATACTGGATACCTAACAGAGCGATGCTACTTCACAGCCTAAGGAAGTCATGGGACTTCTGTCTGTATTTACCAACTCTGTCAGTCAATCTGGTAGTGCATTTTTCATCTAAGTATTTGTACACATGGATTTATGCAGCCCTACTTTTATCAAGTCACTGCTTGAAAGATGCTGAGAGAGGCTGTCTAGAGATACAAACAAGAACAAACAGTTTAGAGGAAAGAGGGGAAAAAATGAAGACAAAAATATAGAGAAGCAAAGGTGAGATAAGGGAATGACAAGATAAATGTCCATATGTCTTTGAAGTATGCACTCAAGGGAGATACAAAAGTGGTGTAGAGCTACAACTGATGGCAAAGAAATGAAGCTGAGCAAAACTTTTTTTTCTGTCAGAAAGAATATCTGAAGATGGAGATCTATTCTACCATAGAATAATCTTGTCCCAAGGGTGGAGGAAAAACATGTATTGTGAATGCACATGTGCATGAATGCAAGTTTGTGCAAAACTGCATAGAATACTTAAGAAAAATAGCATTGGCAGAAATAATTTGCTAATAGGAAGAGTCTCCTTTGATCTCAGTGGGGACATATTTTATGTTTCTGCATTTCTGTGATTTACATTCAGATTTTTATAATTCTCCATATACATGTTATATGAGATTCCTTCAGCTTATACCACTTCCTCAGAAAAAGGTCTCTCATTTGAAAGTAATTAAAGTGAATCTGACCTTTTATTCCTGATAGCTTAACTAAATTCACAGCTTACTAGTAAGTGGAACACATTTATTTTATTATATTTCAGTTTCATTTTGTTAACTGCCTTTCTGATGAGTTTAGGCAAAGCATCCTGAGATAGAGAAGTGTCTTGCCCACTTTGAATGGGATGATAAGCTTTTCAGATACACAGAAATAACTAGCAGTCTTCCAAAAGAAATGCAAAGAAAATGAAATCAGTGCTCAGTACTCAGCTGCATTGGTCTCAAGGGGTCCTGTAAGAAGTAGGCTTATCACATATTTACACTACTTAGATTGGTTTACCACGAGCAGCACTTCTGTCTCCAAAATCATAAGTCAGTCAACTAACTGGTAGATTCCTGTGTTCCTCACACCGAGGAAGACCACATTGTGCTCTTCAGCAGTTTGCCTATGCAGAGGATCTGTTGCTTCCTGAGGAACATGTAGTAAGGTTCTTGCATAGCCCATGTTGATCCTTTCTTTTTCCATTTCTGCTCCTGTAATTAGTAAGGAGAACCTTTTACCAGATGAATGTGTGATATTGCAACTGATTGCAGTGATACTTTTTTTTTTCCATACTTAGATTCCCTTTTCAGATTTGTTTCAGAATTTTAATGTTCTTGCCTCTTATTACAGCCAAGGTCACTGGAAACTGTGCCATCTCATTGCCTCTTGAGACCATCTAAGCACAGAGATAGCAGTCAAATGTGGATGCTATAAAAGATTAAAATGTTCAGAAAGAGAGATGGCAAAGCAGTCTTCTGGGCTACAGTTTCTATTTCTGATAAAATGGTGTCTTAAAAATTCACATCTAAGCTCATTTAAACATAGTCTTTCACACTAGTTTGAATTTATTATGTGCTTATTTCTAGGAAACATTTAAGATTTTCTTCTAGATTTTTGTTATAATATTAACAGTTTTTTTAGGCTAGGCTGCTAAATTTCCTATAGACTTGAGTTGGATTGAATAATTTCAATGAAATAAAACTAAGAAAATTTCTATTTTGACTTAAAGTTTTATTACTTTTGGAAATGTTTTCAGAGAAACAGAATAGCTAGAGAGAAAGAGGATAGGGGAAAAAGAAACAGAAAATGGAGGAGGAGAGAGAAAGATAGAGATGTACTGTCTTCATCCAACTGTGTTCTGTGAAATATTCAAGAGGTTGGTTTACTCCTTCCTCTTTTTACTCTGCATCCAAATGCATGGTGGGGAAAAAAAATCCAAGCATTAAAAGCTGTCATTGAATAAAACCATCATTCTCCAACTAGCACTAACACAGAATTCATCTCCTCAGATTATGAATATTTAATGTTTTAAGACACTAAAAGTATTAAATCTAACGTAAAGCTTAACTCCAAATGAAGTGCTTGTAACACTGTTGATGAGGTGTTTCAGCCTTTTACCTTTACAGTTCTTGAAACTCATCCGTTTTGCGTAATGTATATACCTATATAATAACTAAGTCTTCCTAATTTTTGATCTTCATAAAACATTCATGAAATCTTCATGTAGCAATGAAGAGGAACCCAGTTCTTTTTTGGATCTTGACTATCCATTTGTTAATTTAACTAAATGTCATTGTGCTTTAAACTTTGAGAAAGGGACATCAGAAATTCCTAATTTATTCTTCATATAATCCTTGCTGAGGGAAGTAATCCTAATCTTTTTTCTTTTTTTTTTTTTTTTAAATGGGAGTACAACAGTTTTATCAGATTGTGGTCATTCCTTTGAGCTCATAGTGACTTCTAATTTGTAGCAAGCTCTGCACAATTTCTTTTGAAGTCAGGAGGCTGGTAGACTAAGTCATATAAAGGTACTCTCTTATTTGTCCATTCCTTTTCTGTTCAAGAATTTTTCTTACTTTTTGAATGCATCAACCTATCCCTGTTTGGAGCTGATACTGTTTTGGAACCCCTTCAGGTACACAGATTTATAGTGTCACAACATTGTACAGATTGGAAAGGACCTTGGGAAGCCTTTTGTCCAACCTCTTGGTCAAAGCAGGGTCAAAACTGAATTCAGACCAGTTTGCTTAGTGTTTTGTCTAGCTGCATCTTAAACATCTCCAAGACCAGATATTTCACATTTTGGGGCAACCTGTTTCAATATTTAATTGTCCTTATGACATGAATCATGTATTAATTACTACTTTCCTACACGCAGTGTTCATTCCAATCTTTGTTACTGAATTATATATTTCTTTGCTTAGCTTGTTATATTTCTATCATCCACTCCTGATTAAAATACATTTTTTATCATTTGTGTTACTAATGGACTTGAGTGCCAGCAGTTTTTCTTGCATAGAGAATAACTTGAAAAGATTTCTATACTAATCCAAAAACCTATCTTGTTTTCTTCTTGAGTCTTTCTTTCCTAGTCAGCATTACTAGCCTATTCATGAATGGGAGTGGCAGCTAATCAGTATATAGTATGTCACCCAGCCTTGGAACAACTGATCAACCTTGCTTATGTCTTTATAATATCATTGCATGAAATGCTTCTGTTCTGTGCTATATAAAAGAGCACTACTTGTGCCCACTGATGATGAAAGGTTGAATCAGAAGGGTTAAAATGCAACCTTCAGTCTTACTGTCATTTTCAAGTATTAGAACATTTTACTACACCTGCCACTTTGCATTTTTAAGTATGTTATCTGATGTTTGAAAGCAAACCACAAAGAGAAAAGCAAAACTCGGTGTAAAAAGGAAACAACTAAACTAATGAGTAGTAGATTTTGATTCAAAGGCTGGCTGGGAAAGGCTTTTCTGGGAAAATCATGTCAAGACCCTTTCAGTCTTACTGCAGAAAGTTGTGTTTAATGAATGAACAATGTAAAATCTTCTGAATACTTCGATGGGTCTGCCAAAGGGTAATATCGCAGATAAACATTGCCAAAAAGACAGTTTTGTTTTGCAAAATATATGTAATGTTACAAGTATGATTGCCATAAGAATTTGTTCCCCGCCATTTTTTTCTTTGCTTTTGACTTGCTACTGGTTATTTTTATATAGGGCCTACACAACAAAAACAGCAATAGAATGCATTATTAAAGTATGGTTTGATTACAGAAAGCAAACAACTGAAAAGCCTATGTTACTTACAAAATAGTAAACTATATTCAGATTTACAATTCACTCCAGTTTGTGTACTGAAATCCTCCATAAATCACACCAATAAGTGTGATTGCTTCCGATAGCATACGGCTGATATAATTTGTCTGGGCAATACCAACTAAAAAAAAAAGTGAATAGCTGAAGGAAAATTGCTTTTGGTCTGGGAAACATAATTTAACTAAAAAAAATAAAATAGTCTACTGTAGGGCAGGTTTCATCGTTTTATCCGAGTCAACATGCAGTCAGCATTTTCTGATAGGAGGAGTTAAAATGAGAATATTGTTGCATACCTTCAAGATTTTGGAGTTATTTAGTATTAGTCATACTGCTTGTATGACCACTGAGATCAAGACTCGTGTATTTTAGTCTTCCTGAATGAATCCTCATTATTATGATTATTATAAAGAACCTACTTCTGTTCTTCTGCTGTAGTCAAACCCCAAAAGAAAATTATTCTGTATAATTTTGTACTTCACTTTAATCCTTAGCCTGTAAGTGTTAAGAAAACTTTCTCATAGACCTTCAGGATCATCTGGAAGAAAGATAAATCTCATAAGAGACTGTTCTTCATTTTTTTTCAGAACTAATTCATGTATCACAGAGACAGGATTTAATAATCACTGAATATTATTTTCTCTGATTCTAGCTTCTGGATTTTTTGATCCCTTCCTATCCTTTGTGTTGAGTTCCCTGAAGTTCAATGTCATCCTGATTTTAGAGTGTGTAGACTTTATGCTGTTTTTCCACTTGTTATACTTTAAAATTACAACATAAGGGGAGACTAATTAAAATAGAAGCTGATGCAGAAAGTTAAGGCCAGGGATGTTGTCCTGAGTTAGCATAAGGACTTGCAGAAAGGATCAAGCCTTTCATAGGTATCAAGTGTCTTCAAAACAATCCAGAGGAGTAGACATGGAGCTACAAGGCTGAGTGTCCTGGAAAAAGTTGTGGTTGGTGCTCTAAAACAAATTTGCTTGTTGTTTTTTGTTGTTGTTTGTTTGTTTCTATCATAATCAACTTTTAATGTCTTGTACACCATCTCATCAAGCTTTGACTTGAAAACATGTTAGAAGATATTTTTATGGTTCTGTTTATAACTTTCACTCTTCAGGTACTCCATTAACTATAGCACAGAAAGCATGGCTGAAGGGTATGGCTGTGCTCACACATCTAAGTGCTATGTAAGAATAAGCACTGATATAGATACCCTCTCTACATAAACATGGGTTGTCTAAGATGCTTGATTAAATAGTACTGCAAGTCAAAACCTGAAATAATAGAATAATGATTACACAGCATCTCCTCATGAAATATTTATTTCTTTTGTCTTAATTTATCATTGTCTAGCCTCATATTATCCATTACATCTCTGAAAAGGATACTGTTTGGTTAATAAAATCATCTGCGATTCATCATTGCAAATGATTAGACATTCCTTTAGAAGCTTTTTTGATGATGGAGTTATCACATATTAACATAAAAGTATGAGGCATTCTGAATTTTCTTAATTGTGATTTCCATTATTCATTCAAATATATCATCATCTACCATGATATCCTTGGAAAACTTATAAACACTTAGCAAAGCCAAAAACATTCTTTTTCTAAGGGAACAGCAATACTGTTTTACCTACCACAGGTAAGCAGTATATTGGGTTGAATGCATGTAAGCAACGGCATAATTTATTTTACTCTTAGGCTATTGTTTTCTTTCTGTTTCCTGTGTAAGTGCATTATCTATTAACCTGTAAAGTTCTCCACAGTTGTGTTTATTTTCTTTTTTCTTTTTTTTTTTTTCTGTTTAATAGTTCTGGTAGAAGTCTGTCTTATTCTAAACAATATGTTAGGCAGACTTGGTTGGATTCCATATAGACCCTCAGATATTTCCTGGCTTGAGTGTTTTACCTAAGCTTTACATATAAAGGGTATGAGGGTCTTAAGCTGGACTTTGTGAAATTCATTTTGTAACTGCATGGCACTTGTCCTTCCCAATGCTTTGCTGTTCCTTACTCCTTAATTATTTCAACTGATTAGTCTGATTTGCTGAGTTGGACACAGTGAAGGACCATTTAAGGGTAAATTGTCAAGAAATTATATGAAAGTCTATTTTATGTGTTAAAAGACCAGAGACAGGAAAAAACAGTAATGTGTGGTCAGATTGCCTGGACTGTCTTGACATAGACCTATTAACAAAAACAGGAAAATGCTTTTGTATATAGTTTTGATATTACTGTTAATCTGTGAAAAGTGATGGACAGGAAGGAATCATTGGAAACTGTAAGATCATTTATAATGAGTACATAAGATGGCCAATGAATTGTGCTAAAATATAACTAACATCTACATTTCAGTAAGGTTTAACTAAAGATGGAGGGAGCTGCCTTTTCACTCTTGTAGTGCTTTTGAAGACCACCTGTCACAGGCTGCAGTTCTGATATGCCTGAATAGTTCCATACAAAGTAGACACCTGGGCTTTTGAGAGTTTATCCTAAAAAATCAAGCTTCTTATTATGCATTGCTAGGAAAAAAAAAAAAAAAGCTGCAACTGTACTTAAACATTGGTTACTTTTTTTTCTCGTTGAGGGGGAAAAAAAATTGTGTGAGCAGTTTAAAGCAGAAACCGTAAGCTGTCAGGCTGTCTGGCTGAGCATAGTGTCATCTCTCACTGCTCAATGCCACACATTTCTGACTTACTTCCTTTTTATAGTCTTGCTCCCTCCTCCTCCTCCTGCATTTGCAGTGAAGACTTTTTTTTTCTTTTTTCTTTTCCCCCTTTATGCTAGAAAGGGCCTTGGATTTGGATTCTTGTATTGATCTTCCTCTGTGCTCAGACAGGCTTCAGGCTTCTTCTTGGCTCCTTTGCTTATCTCACATTGTGCAAGCTAGTTTATCATCCCAGAGGGATAGTTTTTTTGGCTTGCACGCAGGTCTATTCTGGATCTGTAGTAAACTTCAGTGCACCGAGTTTGTGTCTAGCTTTGTTGTCTGAAATAGTTTATCACAGAATTGGCAAGCTGGAATAGTGCTCTTATTTTTGTCTCTGGGTGATCCTCTGTTAAGAGAGGACCCAATCTTACATCTGTTTCATAGCAATGCAACTCTGTTGATGACAGAGTGCCTTCTAATTTATGGTTATGCAAAAAGAATTGGTGTATGGAATTTAATCAAGGAAAATAATTGAGAAGTGTACATTTTCCTGTAGGAGATATGGGCAGAGAGACACAACTCTGTCAAGACTACTGCATGAAAAAGAGAGAGAAATGGAACCAAAGGGGGGCTTACAAGAAAGCTGGAGAGGGACTCTTTATAAGGCAGTGCAAGCGATAGGACAAGGGGCAATGGGTTTAAACTGAGAGTAGATTTAGGTTAGACATTAGGAAGAAATTCTTTACCCAGAGGGTGGTAAGGCACTGAAACAGGCCGCCTATAGAAACTGTGGATGCCGCATCCCTGGAAGTGCCTAAGGCCGTGGCCAGCCTGGATGGTGCTTTGGGCAACCTGGTATGGTGGGAGGTGTCCCAGCCCATGTCAGGGGGTTGGGACTGGATGGGTTTTAAGGTCTCTTCCAACCCAAGCTTTTCTGTGAAGCTGCTATGAATTGTTCTGTGTAACATCCTAGAATTAGGATGTTCCTTTCCTGTGAGCTGATTATCAGCAAGACACTGTAAGGAATCTGGTGTGCTGTAAGACCCAAAATTCAGACATGGATTTTTCATACCTTTTACCCATCATTTTTTCCTGCCCTCCCATCAGGAGTTAAGCCTTGCTTGCCAGCAGTTAAGACTCAGTCAGTAGTCCCAAAGAAAATTTATTTCTCAATAGCAGGCTATATAAAGACCTTAATAGATTCAATGAGGCAGAAAGAAAGAGTAAAAGGACAGAAGGAGAAAGATGTATGGAAGGAAAAGAAAAAAAAGAACTGGGGCCCATTGTAGGAGCTCAGGAAAAGGAACTAGGCAGCAATGATTGTATCTCCTGAAGTGTCTTTTGTTTTAGCCTAAAGTAATAGCAAAGAATAGCCCTTCACGGTGAGGCTTTAACACTCTGTCCAAGACTGATCTCTGTATTCAAAGAGGGAAAGTAGAACATTCATGAGATGCATGCAGAGTTCCTGCTATCCACCTCCTCTGTGTGAGATTTTAGAACAGCTACTGACATTTTTTTTTTCACTCTCCTGTGCACTGAGCACTTAAGGACACCTCAGTTTTGTTAGTAAAGAAGATTTTTGTGCTTCTCTGAGAATGGTTTTCGCAAACTTCTGTCTGGCAACTGGGAAAAGTATCAAATAGTAAAGTATCAAATAGTAAACCTAAATAAGAATTGCATCTGTGTCATTTCATACCTTACCCAGTTGCACCTTAACAGTGGAGGTCCATTTTTATAGGAATTTTTACTTAGTCTGGATCTGAGCCCTGGTCCACAGCCCAAGCAAGTCAAAAGTGTGTTTCAGGGCACTGAAGGACAACTCAGGGCACATGCACATGTGAGAACTTTGGGGTAGAGAAATCACTCGATTTGTGAAGCTAACATATGGAAAAAAGTGGTGGGGAGAGGGAGAGGGCAGCCTTGATATTTTCAGTGGTGATGCAGTGAAATTTGCTGAAAAAGTTAAGGTGAAGCCAAAAGGCACAGATTAATGCTGAGGCATCTCTATAGGAGAAATTGATTGGCTAAAGGTAACACATGGGTCTGCTCTTTCCATGAGGTTACCGGGCACTTTTAGCCCATTATCAAAAATAGATACATTGACTCAATAAAAAAAATAAATTAAAAAAAAGACTTTAGAAATGCTGTAGTTTGGTCATTTCTCCACTGTTTGACTGTTCCATACATGACTTCTTTGTATTTCTCTATTTACAGAGGAAACCTGCCCCAAATAACAGTTCTCTTATCCCTTACCAAAAGAAATCAGCAAGCAATACATACATAAGTCAAACAGGAGCTAAACTATAGGTTGTTCTGTGTACTCCGGTCATTGTTGATATGACTGTAAGGGCTAAAACTTCATTCTTTCAGATGCATGACACTGCTTATATCTGTGCTTTTGAACTGTTCATTTTATGAAACTGTTTTACAAAGGTAGTCGTACGGTCAACTCTGCCCTAGTGTCCTTATGTGCATGCTGGAATCCCTTTTGTTGGATCTTGATTTACATATTTGAAATATTACTTGCACCTTTTCTTCACAAGAACATACAAGAATAACTTCTTGGTCTTGCAACAAAATATGGAAGCATGAGAGCTGGTGTACACTTATAGCACTGTCCATCTTAGTGATGCTTCAGTTTCGTATTTCTTCAGCTGAAGTAGAATTGATATAATGCCCTATTCTCACACAGATATTTTGTCCTCAGCTAGCGGTGGTCTGTATAGCTTCAAGATTGTCCCATTCCCATTCCTAGCAAATTACAAAGTAGTTTGTAGGTATCCATCTCCATGGCACTACATGTGAAGGTTAGTCTTATATCAAATTCCTGTCAGCAGGAAGGCAGTCTCTAGTTTCTGCAGTCAGTACAGGTCAGATTTTTAGCTTTATCTACAACGTAAAGATGTATTTGTAGTAGAAGTCTTGTTTACAAGGCAGCTCTTGAGAGATTTACAACTTTAATTCTGTATACCACCTCGGTGTCAACTAACATGGATTGAATCCAAACTCCTTCTTAACAATGGGAAAGCTTAATGAAATAAATTGCTACACGAGCAACAAAGGCAGCTTCAGGCAGCTGCTGGTGGCTACTGAAACACATCCCAGAGAAATGAGTTGGCTGAAATGAACCTGCTATTCATTTTATCTTTAAAAAAACAACAACAACAAAATATCATCCTGCTTGATTGTGTCATATGTAGAAAGCATAAGGCACTGCTATAGCAGTGTGACATAAAGAATTAACTGTAGTAAATTTTTTTTTGAGTTATTTCCTGCTGTTAGAAAATCTTTGGTGCTATCTGTGATAACTGATAGCAGTTCAGTATATTTTTTTTTGCAGTTTAGTCTGTATGTCGCTTGTTCCTGGAGTGCCTTGCTGAGGTTGGAACCACATTGTGCCACGTTTCAGATGAGCACAGTGAAATGCCTCTGTTCCCTGGAGAGCTTGCATTTACTTTACCTAACGGTCAGTCAGAGGTCTCTGCTGAACTGAAGGCATAAAGGGAGAACAGAGAGATCAAACCATTTGTCTAAGATAGAAAAATAAATTGGTAGCAGAAACAATCTTAAGTCTAGGCCGATGTCTTTACTGTGTGATTCCTCTCATTTTCCTGTGTGTCGGATCAGCTCTTAGACTGTGAAGCTCAGCAGAATTAAATTGCATCATACTGTGTCAGATCAGTGCTCCACAAGTGGGCCTCGAGGTGATTTAAGGGCTAGATTTAGAGTCTGCAGTAGTAGGGAAGTAACGGTGTAGTAAGCCTCGAGGCACAATATAGATGTGACTAACCACATTGTAATAAAAGTAGTAGTCATAGGGAGTGGAAATGTGGAGAATTGGAGTTCTGGAGGATAAGAATACTTGCTTAAGTGGTAAAGCTATTTATTATATAGCTGTTACAATTATTATACTTAATACACACATAGCATTGCAAATATTTTAGGGTGAATACATTTCTCAGCAGTCACCATGGTGATAAGGACCAATATTCCTCAGTGGATGATAAGAAATTGTCTGTCATCCTGTGGCTAGACAAACACACCATTTTCAATAAGAAACAATGAGCACTGTATTATCCTGTAAGCATACTGAACCTCCCAATACACAAATATTTTGTGATTACAAAAATTATGAAAAGAAAGAAGAGAGGTGAATGCTATGTATTTTTGCCTGCTTTTTTTTCTTCTCACTTTTGCCAGTATTTACTGCACAGTAAATGCATAATGCAGTGGTACTTTCAGAAAGCACTGTGCAGAATTGACTGATAAATCATTTAGAGATGGCCACTAGCAAAACTACTTGAGTGTTTGAAGGATTGACTACATGATAAAAAAAGGCTCCTGTGTGACTAGCTTTGGTGCAACATTTCAGAGAATTTCCTAATTCCAATAGTATAGTTTCATAGTTTTAATATTTGCAATTATTTACAAATTTTTAAGGTAGGCATACATTTATTTGATGACTTCTCAGATGATGGGTACAGTGCCTGATTCTCTTCTTAACTACTTCCAAGTTGAGGCCTTTGTGCAGGTAGTATGTTCAGATTAAAATATTTGTCTTTACTAGCTGGCATCTTCTACCTTTTATGTCAAGCTGAAGCAGGACAAGTTCTAGAGGGGAAGCCTCACCTATTAATCCTTTTGGTAGCACTGGATGGCATTATATCCACTTTCCAGATTGTATGCAGTCTTTTTTTTCCTTAGTGGTTGTGTGTGTGTATTTTATTTATTTTTTTCCCCAGTGCAGGCTGTTACAAATTTTTGTGGGACAAGAAAATCATCTCCTGTCCTGTTCTGACCTTTGCAACTTTATCTGCTTCACAGGTTAAACATTTTCAGAACATGTCAGAAGCTACTGACTAGAGACTTCAGTGAGAACTGGACAGGCATGTCTAAAATAGCTGAGAAATCAAATCCACATAGACAGAAATGAGGGACTAATAATGCACTGTCTAAACTTGGTAACAAAACTGGTAATTCAGGTGCAAGTAAGGGATAATTCTGACCCCTTGTAAATTCTTTTCACAGAAATGGAATTGTCTTATATCAGGAATTGTCAGAAACCGAGCTCATATTAAAAGATGTTTAAGCAAAATTCAGGTTTCTGTATTTGTAACTAATATCTAATAATTAATAGGGCTGGTGTATAAGGGCAGACTGGATGACATTCAGAAGTCTGAAAATCCTGGAAGGTTCTGAAAAGGAACAGCTTTGATTTATAAAAGCTTGAACTTTTTAAAGACCTTTACAAAATGAAAAATAAAAACAACCCTCAGTTAATTAATTAGTCCTAATTTATATTTAAAATTCTTCCTGATTGATTTCTAAAGTTGACTTTTACTTGATTAAATAGCAGTCTTTGATTTTGAGATATTTGTGGCTCTGCAAATTCCCTACTTGATGGGAGCTGTACATAAACACTTTTGCTTGCAGTAATGAGCTTAGTGAAGATGCTTAAAGTTTGCTTTCTCAATATCAGTCTTGCTCTCCCTGCACACCACTATCAGGCAGGTCTTCCTCTTTGTGCACTAGATTGTTAGCAAAAGTAATATACGAATATTATTCTTCTACATGTTCACAGTCACAGTAGACTGGTACTTCATTTGCCATTCAAGTTTTATGATCTCCCATTTATGGCTGAGATAAAATATTCCTTAAATAAAATAAGATAAAAGACAGGATACTTGCACTGATGTCTCTGAGACCATATCTGTGACCATTTATATTTGGTTTCTCTTGGCAGTCTAACAAATGAATGCTTTGGGGTAGCAATATCTGTTAAAGTAAAAAATAAAAAATATTTGCACTAGACAGTATTAAAAATAATAATAAATATAAGGTCTGTAGGCCCCCTCAAAGTGACTGACAAGCTTAAAGAGCAATTTCAGAACAAATAAGACATATCTTGATTTCATAGATCCTGGCAATCTGGAGAAGAAGAAAAAGAGAAAAAGAAAAACAAACAGCTGTGGCAATTAATTGGGAAATAATTTGAAGTAACATATTTAGAAAACTTGATGTTGCTTAAGGAATATTTATGGAGAGAAACAGCTCATCATCTAAGTGAATTGTTCACTTCAGTGGGAATGTGAGCTGCTGCAGTCCATTGCTATTTTCTGTCTTTGGTACTTCTTCATGGCTTTCCAGTGTTCGCTGCAATCCTGGATTGGCCTGGTAGAGGCTCAGAGCAAGAGGGTCGCACTTAGTCAAAACTTTCAGCACCCTATCCCCCTTTTGGAATTTCTGAGTAGAGTTATTTAGGTTTTTTTTGGGCACAGAATATATTGTTGAAATGGAATTTGGGAAGTGCTGGAAGGTTCATAAAGTCAGACCCAATTTAATGAGTAATTGATGCTGAAAAGAAATAGGAAAAAAAAAAAAACATTTTCACCTTTTTTTTTTTTAACTTTCAAATGATGCTTAGGAATAATAACTTTGGCTTGTTAAGAGCTTTTTTTCAATCAAGAGGGATCTTCCACCTATTCAGTAAAAAGGATATTACAACAAAATGCAAAGTGGAATGGTATAGATTTTTTTTTTTATCGTCTCAATATGAACTTCGGAGTTTTCATTTAATTGTAAAGAAAACTGTTTCAGCTTGACTCTAACACAGTTATTTATTCATTGCCTTCACCACCACCTGTCTAAAAACAAGGGCTTGCACAGCTTTGCTAGATAGGGATTTTTCAATGTCCCAGCCATTAAACTTAGTGTGATGTGGCATTAGAAGTATATATCCCTTGCTGGTGTTACTGTGTCATGATGAATCTTATGCTTCCTGTAATCATAGTGCATTTATTGAGGTTCTTCTGTACCTTTATGAAGCATCCCTTCTGGCACCCTGTTTTCTAGTGCACCATGGGTACCTAGTGAGTTTTTCCTCTTTGAAACTTTTCTCAGTTCTCAAATCCAGCTACATTTTCTTATGTGTTGGTTTTTGAACTTTTTTCTACTCCGAGTGAAACTGTCTCCACTCACATATGATTCATTGGTAGCTTAGAAGAAATTCTGCATTTTGTAAGCAAACATCTTGCAAAGCAAACAAGGATGGTTCACAAGATTATTCTAGAGCAAATTTCCCTCTGTGGATCAGCAAATGACACAGCAGATGATGCTGAATAAATCTACAAAACACATAGAGAAAAGACAAATCAGCCATTTTGCTGCTTCTATCTCCTCCCCCATCCCCAATCATACACCTTACAAATCCACCCATATGACATTTTATCGGGTTTTTGGTTTAGTTTCTTTTCTGCATATGAAATTTTAGCTTAAAAACGTAGGCAGATCTATAAAATATATTTTCTCCCTTTTGACATATTGTTACAAAAACTTGTGAATCAGCTGTCATTCTTTTACACCACTTTTCTTGTAAATCCAATTAATGTTGAAAATACCTCTTTTCAGTTGTGATTTGTGTATCCATAGATGCTATAGTGTCATATCAGCAAAAGGCTCTTTTTCAAACAATGCTGTATGGGAAAATTCAGAGTATACTATGGTGGTTGTAAAAAGAAAATCTCATAGTGTTATCATGTGCTTTTAATATCTAAGAAGTTAATATTTGCAAAACTGAAAAATTGCTAATGGAGCAGGATGGCTGGGTTAACTGTGGCATATAGGCATTTTTAATGTTGATTAAATTCATGCCCACGTAGGTAAGACTTGGGCCTTTTCACAAAGGTGCTAGAGTTGCCAGACAGTGGTAAGATAATTATTTTTATATATTTTTACTGATATGTCCTTCTGTATCAGCATTGTGAAGCGGGATAAAAATTATTCTTCTCTCTGTCGTTACTCAGGCAGTGAAATTTTGGTTCACAAATTGTTTCTCTTCATATGGGTGTACTCTGTAGTGTGGGTATAATTTTGTCTTTTATTTTTCCTTTTTAGACAAGCCTTGTATGTCACTGATATCTGAAGATTGGTCAGCAGTCTTCTTTTGACAAAGAAAGTTGGTGTTGTCAGTCTAGTTCTCAGTGTCCACTAAATAAATGAGCTAAATGACTATCCAATAGGTCAAAAACTCCAGACAAAAGTAAAGGATGGGCAGAGCATGGTGTCAGGTCTTATTTTCAATATATACTGAGTTTAGGCAAATTCCCAGCAATTCTTACATTGCTACTACCTGTGTTTATCCCCTAATGGAAAAATAGGGGAATTCAAAGGAAGAGGATTAGCAAGACAGTAAGTTTCTGAAGCATCAAGTAAAATTAAACACTTCTATTCCATTTATAAAATGAAATTGTTTCATTATAATAAAAAAAAAAAAGCATTGCAGCTTGCAGAAAAAACAATTCTTTAATTTTCATCTTTTTAAGATCTGAGATTTGTTATGATGAGGTCTGATCAATACCAGGGCATTTATTTAACATCCTGTCACTGAGAGACTCTTTATTAGGGAATGCAGTGATAGGACAAGGGGTAACAGTTTTAACCGAAAAAAGGGTAGATTTACATTAGATGTAAGGGAGAAATTCTTCACTAGAAGGGCGGTGAGGCACTGGCCCAGGCTGCCCTGAGGAGCTGTGGCTGCCCCATCCCTGGAAGTGCCCAAGGCCAGGATGGATGGGGCTGGGGGCAGCCTGGGCTGGTGGGAGGGGGCCCTGCCCATGACAGGGGGGTCGGGACTGGATGGGCTTTGGGGTCCCTTCCAACCCAAGCTTTTCTATGATTCTATGAAAACAAATAGATTCCCGTGTTTGTGTGAAAATCGGATAAAAGCTCTCATTTCCAAACCAGAAATGAGTGAGCTCCATGTATCCCTGTTTAACGTTGACATTAATACCGGATATTGCTTTGTTTATTTTTCCAGCTAGCATATTGCTGTGGCCTAGGCTGTGTAGGACTTGCAACCATTTGAATGTTGAGTTTCATCGGTATCTCATAGATGTGCTGTTATTTTCTTACTTTGTCAGGGCAGTGATGAAACTTCCTTAACCTCCAAAAGTTATATTTTGTCCATTGAATTCTAGTTCAGTTATGGTTTTACTACGAGCCAAACAAAGGATTAAAGTCCACTGCTTCGTATTTTTGACTTCTTCTGCTAAGAAGCTGCTGTGATGTAGTGTGTGAATACCCGGCAGACATGTTCTGTAGTAGCTGTAGCCTGAGAAACCTGTTTTTAGGCTTTTAGAGTTGTGTGGCTCAGTAAATTGTATGCAGGGCATCTTCCTTATTCTCAACAGATTTATCATGGATTTCTTATGTTTTCTCACAAGCTAAGTCACCTTTGCTTGAACATCTGGAGCATGCTCTTGCCAGAACATTCAGAAAAGCACCTTTTCATTGAGGACAAGAAGTTCAACAGTCCCAGTAGCCAAATTTGTATCCACGCATTTGATTTATGCTTCTAAAGATGTTTACGTATGAAAAGATGCAAACTGGTAGCTTGTTCATTTCTCAATACCCTCATGGTGCCTTATGCATGAAACCATTGCATAGATACCTACCTATCTTTATAACTGAACTTAAATTGCGTCTCAGTCTCTTCAGGTTTTGCTACTTGAAGTGCCAGTACTTTGGTACTGAAAGTTCATGGCAGTCAAGAGTACCACAATGCTTTTGAACATTTACTTTCAGGTTCCTTGGTCCAAATGCACTTTCAGCTAAGCAGCTAAGTCTGCTTATGAGCTGTTAGATGTCCCAGTAGGTGCCTCTCTACATAGCTATATATCTAAGTATGTTTGTAAATTTGCCCTTCCATTATATTCTAACAGGAGAACTTGGTAGAAAAACCACCATCCCAGAAATTTTTATTTTGTTTCCAACTGCTTTAACGCTGGCATTGCTCTGTTGAGTTTAAAAAAAGCCTTTTGAGCATTGGAATGCAAATTAACATACCAAGCAATTAAAGTCAATTAAAACAGGATGCAGTGTAATTAGAAACAGTTGTGTTCACATTTTATATTCAGAGAGGTTTGATGTGCTGAAAGAAAAGAAAATAATTTCGGAAACTTTTAATGCCTACAGATGTGATGATGATGATGATAATGGCATTTGATTTCTAAAATGCCTCATCCTCCCTCACCTCACGAGCTCTTGAGAAGCATGATAAAATTAGTGCAGTGACAACTAATACACTGGACACAATGGAATTAAATGGCTCAACATACAGGGAGACTCAAACACTGCCTACAAGCGATGGCCTTCTCTCCCCTTTCTGAGCACAATATATATGCCTGTTGCAGTCCCAGAGAAACTAGCACCCTTGTGAGCTCTATGAGCATTAACACCAACAATTGACCAACAATGGCTGTTGGCTCAGGAAGGGTGTGTCTTTCCTACACATGCTTTTTTGGGGATCTCTTTCATTGTTTTGAATATCTGTATTAGCATTTTTTTCTGCCAGAAATACTGAGACAGTTTTGCTCTCTATCCTCTTCCTGCATGGTAACCAGAAAGGAAGGAGGGTCCTCATTCTTCTGAAGCTGAGGCACACCCATTCTTATGATAAAAGGTGTTAGAGGTTGTGTTTCTAGTACTTGCAATAATGTTAATAATGTTAATAGGTGTGGATGGACTGTGGAAGGCATTCTGAAAAGCAAGCAGGAAACTGAAGGGTAGCTCTGCAAGCCTGGATGGTTGCTGTGGGATTGCGGGCTGTTCAAGGATAGCTTTACCTGACATTTCATAGAGATAAGCAGTTTTAGCTCTTCTTCATTGATGAGAGTGAGGAAATGCATCCAAAGGCGCCTGGGAAGAAATCTGTTTTTACAAAACTGCAATCTGTTTACTAATGTAAAATGTTTCAAGGCAGTGGCAGGATGTACAAGAGATAGTAGGCTGCAAACTAGTATAGTTAATGAAGCATGAGGCAATGAAATGTTATTTTTTTAAACTAATAGACATTCAGGTGCAATACCTTGTGTGTCATCAAATGGATATCTCTACTGACTATTCCCATTACAAACAACGATTGATTTGAAAGAGGGAGAAAAATAGCTGTCAAAGAATTAAATATAAAAACATGAAAATTTGTTTCTAGCTACTCTGTCCTCTCCACCCAATACAAGACTCAGATCAGATCCATGTCCATTCCATATTTCTTTTTTACTTCTTAGTAACTCATTATTTGTTTTTATTTGGAACCTCACTGTGGAGATACAACCTCTCTTTGAGACAAGTTCTATTTGTACACAGCTAGGTTTGCTTTTCCACTAACAGTCAATGTTAATAGATGGAAATACTGGGATAAAACAGTCTATTTTGCACTGTATTGACCTATGAATTAATCAATTCAGGATCTTGCAACCTATAGGATTACAAAGGTTGGCTCAATTTCCTGGGAAAATAATGATTTGTATTTTCAAAAGGCTTGAGATACCTGAAAGATATGTAGGTACTTACTTCCTATTCAGGTCAGGAAGAATAAGGTGCCGAAGTATAACTTGGGCAGCTAGACACATTCAAAGCTCTGCTGTGTGATTTTAACTTCCCCTTTTTCATTTCATATTTGGGATTATGTGCACAGCACTGTATGAAAATCAAAATTCAGTTAATTTGTCACTGAAAATGTGTTTTTCCTATTACGGGTGCATTCTCTGATGTATATTTTTCATTTACATAGGCATGAACCAGTTAATGAACTTCTAAATTTAAAATGCCTGTTTTTGAGAGCTATGCAAGTTATATTTTTTACCATGTTTTCCCCCACATTCCTACATAATTTTGACTTGTGCAAGGCAGAGATATATAAGAGCATCACTCATTTTAGGATATTCTCTATCTAGTTTGCACAGGTAGAAATAGTTACAGAGGTTAATGGAAAATTAAGTTTAAGGTACAGTACTATTAAAAGGAAATATTTGTAGTGACGTGGAACCTATTAGCTAAACCATTTCCAATTTTGAATAGCTATATATGGCTGTCAGGTATGTGACTGTACAATAGGAGAAATTCTGCTAAATTTTTTCTTTAGAAAATAGAACTTCTTGCAGCTTTCCAGAAACGTTCAGTTGCTCTCCATGTGCAAAGTATACTGATTTCTGAAAAAATCTGTCTTTGTGAAAATAGAAATTGCTGGGTTTGAGCACTTAAGAAATCCTGCCTTAAGGTGCTTTGTATGATAAAGGTAATATAGCAAATTGCCAGGGGATATACGTAGTATTTAACCTTTAGGCTTAATTAAATACTTTTTACTCAAGCATGGACATGCAGGCAAAATAGTTTTATGAGATGCCAGCTTAGTAATTACTAGGTGACTGAGAGTTCACTGCAGATGCTGCTATGCAAAACATATAAGATTATGCAATGAGTTATCTGCTATTACATTCAGTTTCCTTGTATCAGTGTTCGGAATAGTACATGGTATAGTGCATATGTACACTATAGTATAGTGGCTAGTCACCTGTCACAAACCAAGAGTAAATAATATACTTAGAGAACTTCACAGTCTCTCTCTAAAAAAGTGTTGACCTTTCCTTACAAGAAGGTAATATGGCTGGAGGACAAAATTCACCTGTGTGAAAACAAGGGTGTCAAAAGCCCCTTTCCCTCCAGAAAAGGATTTAATTGTGTTGTTGTGTTTTTTTGTTGTTGTTTGTTTTTTGTTTGCTTCTAATGTTATAGCAAAATAGAGGATGCTCTTTGTTGCACTTGTAAGAAAATATTTTTCTAATGATTACTACTTCTTGCTAGGTTGTATATGTAACAGCTACGTTTCCCTATATCATGCTGATGATTCTTCTGATTCGAGGAGTAACACTGCCGGGTGCTTCTGAGGGGATAAAATTCTACTTGTACCCTGACCTTTCTCGACTCTCTGACCCACAGGTAGGATCATGGTTCATGTGTTTATTTTCCTCCCTGACTGTGAAAAACTGCAAGAGTTTCTTGATTTTAAATTCTGAATGTAGACGATTGCTGGATAGTTGTTCATTGTTAGAGATCTGGAATTGTGGATAGGGCTTTAAAACCATCAGTAGTTACAGCTGTTGGAACATATTCTTTCAGTAGAGAAGTACCTTGGCTGATAAATCAGAATTTTCAGAAGTGTTCTGTTGCAGTGCTTCTTCTGCCACTTTGGGGCAAGAGCATTGCTACTGGTTTCAAAGACAACAATTTTAACTAAGCCTTACTCATTTTAGAATTGTACCTTTCTGTCCCCGTTCCAATTTGAAATCTTAATGAAGAGTAGTATAGAAATTAGTCATTCAGATGATTATGGCCTTTGAAGCGGAAGTCTCCATTTTTTTAGTTACTTCCAGAGTAGAGTTGAACATGGAAATACTGGGTTGATTTTTTTCAGTGACAGATTAGTACAATAAAATAGTTATTATATATCATTCATTGATATCAAAGAGGGAAAATGACACACACTCTGTAAGAGCTCTCTGTAAGAGCTTGTGAAGTTGCAAATAGCACTTTGCTTATCTGGTTTGACAATCTAAAAGATATTAGACAGTGTTACTCCTAAGCCTGTTGTAATATTAAATGGATCCTGAGATGGAGATAAAAGAGAAAGTGTGGGAATATTTGTCAAAATTATTTTTTTTTAAGTACTCACTTCTGGTTACTGAAAATGTGCTAGCAGAAGTGCTTTTTTGCAGATGACGATACAGGAAACCTTTCAGGTTATTTCCCTGAAGCTTCTAAAACAATTGTCTCATGTAAAGGTCACCTTTAACAACTAATATTTCTACAAAAGGGAAAAAAAAGGGCTAGAAAGAAAAGATGCGTTTAAAATACAGAAAATTTCAGATGCAAATGTAATCGTGTTGCTACTTTTGGGCTCCATGGTGTTTCCACCATTGTATGCCAGCATAGATGAGAGGTAAAAAGAGCTGTGGAAATGGAGTTAGATCGACAGTTATATGTCATGGCTTTGTAACAGCTAGCCTTAATCTTGCTTAGAGGTGTCTACAGTGCACGTGTGAAATTAGCACAGTAACAGAAAAAAAAACAGTAGGATTCTCTGACAAGCTCCCATTTATTTTTTGCAACATAAAATAGACTCAGGCTCTAGTAAACTCAGCAAGGCAGGCCAATTTCAGATGAACCCAATATGTTTTAACTCAGCAGAAGCAAGAAATGTGACTGTCATACATGTACCTGAGAGCATGGATGGCATACTTCATGTTCAGTTTTAACTAGGGCTTCACTCTGCAGTGTCGTTCTGACAACTCAAGGTACCGAAGTGCTGAGTACTCTCTTCTTGTACTGCACCATGATGGTTCGTCCACCTGTGAAGTCCGTCAACTTAACGAGAGCAGGAGGTGGTCCTGCTGCTCAAATGTCGCTTCCTTCATTTGTCTACTGTTGTGTGTGAGGCCTTTAAACAGGATTTTGCTCTGTATATGGATTTTTCACATGCTACTGTCACCCTTGCTTCTGTCCTTCAATGAAGGAGGTCATGCAAGCTTAAGCTACATTATTGTCAGGTTATAAGGGGTTTTTATATGCCTATTTACTATACTATTTCCATTTGTAAAGAAATACATTGTTGCCATGACAATTTCCAAAGCACCTAGTATTACTCCAAAGGAGGCTGTGAAGTACAAAGCTGTTAAGACACGTGTGAGTATATCTGTTGGTCCCACACATACAGCTCAGCTGATACGAGAACATCTTTTGGGAAGGCTTAATGTTTTGTTTTAACAAGCCAACATTTTTTTCTCCATTTCAATGTGTCTTTGCCCAATGCATTTCCATACTTACAACATTCAGTATTTTAAAGATTCGGCTCATTTTTGTGGAAAAGAAGCTGAAATAGAATGGGCCACAATAGGGGTTGTGAACAATAATAGAGATAATAGAGATTGCCTATTTGTAATATGGGTGGTGAAATGTTTTTAGAGCATTATTTTTATGTTGAAAAGAAAAAAACCTGTTTCACTGAAGTTGAAATGTTTTGTTGAGACTAATCAATTCTGGCAGAATATTTCAAGAAAGATTTCTGACCTATGTGTAGGGCCTATAGTCACTTTTCAACAAATAAGGAAAGTTTCGCTTCTCAATCTTTAAAGTAAAACTGAGAAAAAAAATGGCACAAATCAATTTATTTAAAAAAAAAAAAAAGTCAAAATGGAATTGCTTCAGCTTTATTGCAACTTTTAATAGTAAAATAGTGATAATGTAACTATACACACACATTTCTGTTCTATGGAAAAGTAGAACTTACTAATGTTCAAAAACATGATTTTTTGTATCAAAAACAAAACCATCCCACAAGCCTCTTCTGAATTTGTTCTGGAGGTTTTTGTCAAGGAGCAAGTAGGGGACATCTGAAATAACCTTGATATTTGTGCTTCCAGTTTTCATCTTCACTCTTGTTTGTTTGATTTACTCCACAATATCAAAGCAATAATACATGTGTTTTATCTTGGTTTGAAAATGCCATCTTTTGTCTGTAGGGCTCACGCCAAACACTTTTCATTATAATCGTGGAGTACTGTATTTTAGCTTCAGTAATGCTTTGTTTCACCAGCTGTGAGGTCTCTGTAGCCCCACGTTCAAATTGGCTTGAAATATGTCCCTCTACCCCCCGATCTAGAAGATATAGCTGCTGTTCATAGCTTAAATATGGGGTCTTTCCTGAGCTACAACTCACACAAAAGAAGTATTTTGAAAAGTTAACAGGATTGTTATGCTTTTTGTGTGCAAGTCTGACTCAGGATATCGTTCTGGTTGTCTCTCAACAGATTCAAGTCACTTAATATGTAATAGTGCTTGTGTGTGTGGTACTCACTGCTAAGTGATTACTTTTTTTTTTGGAGAAAAGGTTTGATTCTCAATAATGGGATTTTCCTAACATTTATGCACTGAAGAGATTTAAAACTCTTTGTTAGGGAGTAGCAGACATAAGTTTGATGGATTAGGGTATAACTATATGGTAAATTTAATCCCAGCTGCAGCAGTGGATTCTTAAAATGAGGAAGGAAATAAAAATAAAGCCTTGTTTATTTTGTGCTTGTATGCTAATAACTGGCTGAGTTACTGCTTTATATTTAAACAACAACAGAAAATATTATTTTAATTGAAATATTATTTATATCTTTTGTAGGTATGAGCATGCCAACATATTTAGGGTTGCGGTCTTCTCTGAACAGTCAGTGCTTACCAAAATCTTGAACAAATTTAATTGCCCTGGGTTTTGGGACTGGATTGCACACTAGAATGCATTTCCATGTGGAAGGAATGCCAGTTGTACTTTATCTCTGATATAAGCTCACATGAATGTTAAGCATGATAAATGAATGACAGAGCAAATTACATAAAAGGCACAGGAAAATCTGAGCCATCATGGTTAGGATCGATTTTAAATTTCTCTGATCTTTTATTTGCAGTAGGAAAGTGTGAATGTTGCATTAAAATTTCTGATGGCAGAAATATTTCCACAATGCACCTCTAGTAGTTCGGCTGCGTGAGTTCAGTTGTTAGGTAGCTGTGACTGTACTCTTGCGTGCCCCTCTACTCTCTGATGTCTGTGTCTTCTCTGAAAGACAGAGACAAAAGATAAAAACAACAGGTGATTTAAAAAAAAGTTGTCTTTCAGAGAGGACCTCTAGTACTTTGGTTGTGTCCTTGTTCCAGTTACACTTAATTTTGTCATGACAGGAGACTAAGTTATGGGGAAAAAAATGATATTGGATGGGGAATTAGGATTAGAAAGAAAGGAAGAGGACAGTGACTTACGTTAGAATAAAAGAAATAGTTTGACAAGTTTGCCTACAATAAAAACACTGACTTTTTATTTTTTAAAAGTCTAACATTCAGCATGATTTTATCTTTAAATAGATCTAAGTAGTCTAACAATAACTTTTTTTTCCCCCATAATGGTCATATACACTAATGAACAGTACCACGTTACTCCCCACCTCATAAACCCCAAGAAACAAATTGTTACCAAGCGTGGAATGATAGAATAACAGGGCTTGGATGAGACCTCCCGAGGTTGCCTCAGCCAGTGCTGTGCCCAAAGCAGGGCCAACCTGATAAGGTTACTCAGGGTACGGTCTGGGTAAGTTTTGAACTCAGTGAACAGAAATCCCACAACTTGTTCCAGTGTTTGACCACCTTCTCGGTGACTTTTTTTCTTTTAATCAGAATTTTCTTTTAAACATAATTTCGCATGTTTCAACATAATGCCTAGTGCCTGTTCTCCTGCGTCTGTGCTCTTACTCTGTTTCTCAGGAGTTTGACTCTTGTCTGTTTTTTCTTCCATGCAGCAAGGGAACAGGGCAACCAGATTTCTTAGCTTTATCTTTCTGAGTTTGGGCAAATCCAGTCTTTGTCATCTGTAATGTTCTCCAGTTCCCTTAACTGGCCATCCACTGAACTTGTTCTTCTACGTGGAAGTTGTTACAGTACTTCACATTCTCACAAGTGCCAAATAGAGGGGATGAATCACTTCCCTCAGCCTGTTGTATAGACTCTTGCTAATACAGGACAGGATGCAATTGAATTTGTTGGTTGAAGGCACTCTGCTGACTCATATCTGACTTGTTCTTCTTCAGGAGCCCCAGGTCCAGTTTTTGAACCGGTTTGTACCCAGTCTATGTGGCTGCATAGGGTGATTTTGTCCCAGGTGAAGGACTTTGCATTTGCTTTTTTGTATTTCATGAGGTTGCTCTCACCTATTTTTTCAGATTTTTGATATCCCTCTGAATCCCAGCCTTCCCTGCCAGGCCGTAGATCACTCTCCCCAATTTATCATCATCCACCAGTGTGCTGAGAGAGCGCACTATCCTGTCAGCCAAACTGTTAACAAGGCAATATGTTAAATAGTGTTAGTTCCTGTACTGATCACTCAGAGGCATCACTAATAACAGTCAACCAGTTGCACTTTGCATCATGATTCTTTGAGCCGGCAGTCCAGCCAGTTTTCCAATCAATTTGAAAAAGACTTCCAAGAGGACTTTTTCCATAACTTTCCCTGGCACTGAGGTTTGGTTGACTGGATTGTACCTCACTGGATCTTCTTTCCTGCCCTCTTGAAAATGAGTATAAAGCTTGTATTTCTCCAGGCATCGTGAACTTCCTCCAATTGTTATGACCTTTCAAAGATAAGAGAAAGCATCCTTGCAATGCACTTTTGGGTGCATCTTGTTGAGTTCTATGGACCTTGTATGTCCACTTTCTCATTCTAGAATAAATACAGTAGTCACACTGGTATTTTTTTTTTAGGGAAATATCTCTAGCTGCTATTAGAGCAAATAGCTACAGCTGTTATATGTATATGTTATATGTTCATAAGCATGCAAAATGGTCTAAAATGTTCTAGTGTACCACAACATGAATGCATAGGACCTCTTGGACCTGTACAAGCAAGTCCAGAGGAAACCACAAGGCTGGAGCACCTCTCTTGTGAAGCCAGGCTGAGGGAGTTGGGGTTGTTCAGCATGGAGAAGACTCTGGCAAGGCCTTATAGCGGCCTTCTGGTACCTAAAGAGGGCTGCAGGAAAGTTGGGGAGGGACTCTGGCAGGGGCTGTACGGACAGGACAAGGGGTAACAGTTTGAAACTAACAGAGGCTGGATTTAGATCAGATATAAGAAATTCTTCCCTCAGAGGGCGGTGACGCCCTGGCCCAGGCTGCCCTGAGGAGCTGTGGCTGCCCCATCCCTGGCAGTGCCCAAGGCCAGGCTGGATGGGGCTGGGGGCAGCCTGGGCTGGTGGGAGGGGGCCCTGTCCTTGGCAGGGGGTCGGGACTGGGTGGGCTTTAAGGTTCCTTCCAACCCAAGCTGTTCTATGATTCTATTATAGCAATGAATATAGCAATGAACCAGAAAAAAATAAAAAATAAAAAAATCACCTTTAAGCTAGATAAGGCGATAAGGCTCATAGCACAAAGATGACTCTTACGCTGCCCTCTGTCTCAAAAACTTCTTTTTTAACCTGTATTTTCCTGTGTGGAACTTTGGCTGTTTTCATGCTCTGTGTTTATAGAGAAAAAGAACGTTTTAGTAAATTGGATATATGTTGTAGAGAAAATGCATTTTTTCAGTAGAAACGCACTTAGAATAAATACAAAATAAAATATTATTTTTGCTCCCCAAATTGCAGTTTGCATGTTTCTTTTCCTAGCTATTAATTTTTGAGCATGTAATTGCAATTAGTTTTTTTAAAAAATATGCAAATCACCAAAAATGTTCACAACTCCTATACAATTAGACTACATATAATATGCAAGTGTGTGAGAGAGTTCTGAGAATACTATCTAGGTGTATAGGTAATATTTCATTAACTTCTGTTCTATTCAACCTGGAAAAATATTTAAGAACTTGCCTTTCCTTAACTTTTGATTTCCATTGTTTAAAAATTCAGAATTTTCAGCAGTAAGAGCTGCAGCAGTAATGCCATTCTGATTCTTTATCAAGCTCTCTCTTTAGCAGAAATAAAAATAACCCCGATTAATTCCCCGTTAGTTCGTGCAGCCTTGCAACTCTCACAATCGCATCGCCATCTTGAGGCCAAATGAAGCCTATGTTTTCAAAGGCAGAATTAAAAGTACTCAGCTTTAAAAGTGGGGGCAACTGTTTCATCTAAACAGAGGTCTAAGGCTGCTTTTTTTTTTTGTATGTTTGTTTTTAAACAAAACTGTAGAATAAATAGTGATTTCATTTTCGTGTAGTTTCATGCTCTGAAAACCAAGGAACCTGTATGAATTCCTGAGCAGTGGATTTCAGAACTGCATTGTAGCTGTCTAAGCATATTAATCTTTAGAACTAAAGCAAAAAATTTCTATTTGTTGGCACTGAAATTATGTCTAACTGATGGATAAGTTCTTGATGCTTTTATCCATTTGAAGTGTGACAAGTGAGAAACTTGTAGTCTAGTGAGAAATATGCTTGACACAATGCGTTCAGTAGAGTGTGGTCAGCCTAGTTTTTAAAAATGATATGTAGAAAAAAAAGGTTCAGAGGCAGGTCACCTGTCTTAAATGTTCCCAGCCTTTTAATACCACTGAGTCTAGTAATACCTTCAGCCATTTGCTGCATTTTTCATTGTTAGAAGGGCTTGTGCAGCCACTTTTTTTTTCTCAGGGAGATAGTTGGGAAAAAATTGTAGTAATGAGAAGAGGAGGATGTCTAGTTCCTATCACACCCATGCTGTTCTCTTAACAACTATGGGATTTACTTTATTTTCCTGCCACTTCCTTCCCATCCTCTGTCTGGTTTGCTTCATTAGGTATTCACTTTCTGAACCAGGCAGTTATGATGCACACAGCTGTGAGCTGTAGTAAATGTAAAAAAGAGGAATGAAATTCCGGAAGTTTGTGCAAGGCTTGTAGGTATGAAAATCCTTAGATTAATTTACTATGTATACAACTCCAACCCTGATGTGTGTTTTTGAACAAACAACCTTTGTTTATTTGATATGAAATCTAAATTTCAAACCATTCTTTTTACAAAAGGAAAAAAAAATATATTGCTGCAGTTGTGAGGCTCTCATGTTCCCGTTAAGTAATAAACACCTGCCCCAACTTTTTAAATTGAAACTTTAAGAATAATTGATTCTTCTCAACGAAAGTCTGCTGTTTGCACTACATTATAAATATCATTACAAATAACTGAGATTTTAAATTGTAACATAAGCAGAGGACATAAGCTGGTATGATGTTTAGAAACATTTTGTCCTACAATGCAGTTTATAATCTGTGTAATGAGAAACTATTTCATTTTACTATGTTCTTTGGCTTTTGCCTACAAATTATTTATGTGGTTTTAAAGAATAGCAGGACTAACAAATCGCTAAAATGCAGCATTCTTGCTGAAAGAACAGAGATGTTTAGCTAAGCCATAAATCACTTCTGGGAGTCTATTCCCAGTTGCTCCAAAGAAGGGCTGAAGGCAAGCCTGGGAGCACATTTCATTTCCCCTGACGAAAGACGTGTACTTACTGCTGTCTTGCGGTCAAGCTGCACTGCAGCGATTGGGCACATACATTTCAAAATGCATGGGGAGAATACACTCAGGGTCTTCTCCTTTGACAAAATAATTGCCCTCTGCAGTGCATATGGAACAGCTTGGTATTCACACACAAGTCACTACATTGTGCAAAGATTGTAGATATATCCAAGTATGTGGTGGGAAAGGCAAACTCTAACTTGGATAAATCATTGCTAACTGTTGGTGTAAATGAGTGACTGGGATGTAGCTTCGTGCCTCAATATACAGCTCTGTTATTTCAACAGCATAATATTGTGACTATAATTTTGTGTGTAGCAAATGGGGTTTCAGAAGTCCAGCTATGGCTTTGGAGAGTTATTTCAAGCTCTGAGCAACCAGTTTGTCTCTGCCCCCCTCCCCCCCCAGTTCTTCCTTGTGTTTCTTGCTGTTGCTACACAAACAACAGCAAGCTGAACAGGCAACAGCAGGTTTTGGCATTTTGAAGAGACTTGTTGAAAGAATGGGGTCATTTTGTAATTTCCTTAGGGCCTCTAGGCCACCTGGAATCTCTCCCAGCTATCCCTGCAGCCCCTTAGCAACCTTGGCAATGGAGAGACATCATCCGACTTTCAGGGAAGCTCAAACTGCACTTTTATATTAGACCTCATGGCTAGTGGGATATGCCACTGGAGGGAGACAGGATCCAAGCGTTAGCTCGCTCAGTGTGTTACCATAACAGAAATTTTCAGTTTACAATGATGGCACCCCAAAAAAAACCTAGATAAACCCAAAGAGCCATTTTGTGCTTAAGTTAATGTACATTCTCAGGAACACTTAAAGAACTGCTAATGCTATCAATGAGTGCAGCCCGTCAGCTGCTCTGGAGTTCAAGTCCCCCAGCAAGAGAAAAGCTGTTGATAAAATTTAATTTGTTACAGGAGAAATTAAAAATTGGTACAAAAATACAGAATGAGGTATGGATGGTAATAAGGGAATTGTAACAAGGGACCTTGTGCATGGTGAGGATAATCAGTAAGGGAAGCAAATGAAGATTTTTGCACCATCTGTGGGACAGCTACCAGTGGGTATATGATGCCATATAAAGAGAGGCACTAGAAATATTTAACTATTTAAAAAATTGCGACAGGATTTTTGGTTAATCCTTGAAGACATTCCAGAAGAATGAGAGGAAAAAGAGAAATACCACTATACCAGTGGAATGACTTTCAGCTTGCAGAAAAAATGTCATTTACTGATTTAAAAAAAAAAAAAAAAAAGTGCCCTTAAACATTATTCTTTCAAGAGCAGTACAATGTGTACTTTCTCACCCCCTATACATTCCTGAGATTCTTTTTATCTCCATCCTAGAACAGGAAAAAAAGTTGAATTCTCAGAACAATCCAACAAAGGGAAGGCTGGGCAAGGTCCTGCAGACCTGAGAAATGGTAATGGCTAACATGTATTGCGCACACCCACAAACTGTCATTGCAGAGTTACCACGCTCTAGGGGTTGACCGTGAGCCTGGAAAGGTCTGTAACTAAGGATTTTACACTACAAGGAGCTGGGTTTCACATGCATTTTTCCTCAGCAGTGTCCCAGCTGAGATTGGTACTGCGGTTCATGTCTGCGGGTATTCTCTGAATTAATAGAAATACAAAGTGAGGCGGAAGGCAGAAAGGAAGGAACAGAAAAGATACCTTTCCCCAGGTCAGTACATAAGATGGTTGGGGACCGCACTGAGCCATGGGGCTCTGCATGGCCATGGCTACATGTGCATCCTACAACTAGATGTGCTTTGCTGCTGCTCTTCCCTCTTCCTACCATGCTTTTCCATGAGCATGTATTTTGTATGACGCTTGTGCGTACATGTGCGGTTTATTTGCAAGGGCAGTGCAGGAAAGATGAAAAGAAGTGGCAGAGAACAGGCAAGGAGAGGGAAGGTGGGAGACAGCTGATGCCAGCTGCTGGCACATTGCCTGAGTGTATGTGGGAAAATGAGCTGCCTCTCCCATTGTGATCGTCACCAGCTGCCAAGCAGCTCACAGCAAGGGTCCAGATCCAGGAGAGCAAATTGGAAAAATGAGGAGATGTGTATGTTTGCAGCTGTGGCTTTCTGATGCTCTCTACTCCAAATATCTATGCAAAATTTCTGATTATTCTTTCCTTACAGATAAAGCAATTCCTCTTTTTATTAGTATTGTTTTCGTGTAGGCCATTGAAGCAATGTTGGTTGTCAACTACTTTACTTAGTATTGCATAATTGCTTCTTCCCTATGCATTTTAAAGTGTTTATATACGTATATAAATAAAATGCTGTATTTTATATAATAAAATATAAAATAAAATATATCATCTAAGTTTCCCGTGAAGATAAATGACAGGATGGGATGGTCAGCATGTCTTCTTGACTTCAGACTGTTGTGACGCATTTCATAACTTGGTGACACTGTTCAAATTCTTTTCTATGAAGTAAGTCTCTTAAGACATACATTTATTCCTGTGTTAAATGACAGAACATTTTGTAATATAGGAAGTCCTGCAAAGCTCACTAATATTTTTAAACAGATCTTCGTTAACTGTGTAGATTGCCGTATGTTACCATATTTTCCCATATGGGTGTTTGTAGACATGTACTTTAAACACGGAGGCTCAGATAAACTGTGAATTCTGTGGCCATTTGCACCAAAATGCTGGCTGCAAATATATTGTATTCCTTCAGAAGAACAGAGGCAATGATGTGTTTTATTACTCAATTGACAACCAAACACTACTACTACAGTTTAGGACTGTAAATAAGGACAGGAAAGAAAGAATTTGCTTATCACAGAGGCAATAAATGCATTGCGTAAATTTGTTACAAACTTGGCAGGAAATCATCAGATGTTGATGCAGTTTGGGATAAAAGTTCACTGATCTTTCGTTTGTTTGTTTATTTTCAACCCATATGAACCTTTCAGAGAACATTTGAATCAAGAAAGCACAGCTGAATTTATCTGGAATTGGAGGCAGAATCTGGTTCCTGGTGATTTTGTACTTCAGTCTGTGTTCACATATTGGTAACTTGGCAGAGTAAATCACAAAATATTTCACACAGACCAGAACTTTAAGAAGAGTTTTTATTTTAAAGAAGTATTTTCATTAAGTCTTTTTGCTATCATTACATTTTGAAATGAAATCTTGTTTAGGAATTAAAAATCATCTGCTTTATTTAAAATAGGGAAATAATATTTGAATTCTCAAAATAAACTTCAGACTTTGACCAGATTCTTTTAATATTTGACATAATTTACAAATAATACAAATTAAATCTTCATTCTTCTGCAGAATTTAATATTTGATCAAACAAAGACAACACCTTCAGTAGCTCCCTGAATGTGAGCTTTAAGAAGTGCGGATCCTGAATACAAATCCTCAACTGCATTTTTTTTATTCTAGTGCTTTGTTTTTTGTTTTTTAATTGAACTTTGTTTTACTAAAAATTTCTGCCAATTCTGTGTTGTAAATGAAAGGTTTTTCATTGCCCAGTTCTCTCTTAAAAAAAAAAAAAAAAAAAAAAAAGAAAGAAAAGAAAAGAAAAAAAGACTAGGCTCATAACAAAATTTTGGTGAATGTTGAGTGGCTTGTTTACTAAAATATTGCACTTGGGTATACAGTTCCTGTCACTCTAAACACAACTCATGCTTTTAAAATACTCTAAATCCCTCTGTGTAAAATAATAAAACAACATGGTGACTCTGAGGGATGTTCATGAAAAGGTGTAGTGAGAGCAGGCACTTTCCCAGCCTGGAGGTCTAGATGCAGTTGTTTATCCATCCGTGAAGGTGAGCAGAACATCGGTGGTAAATGATTGCAGCAGTTAACTCACTGTCTTTGCCTGAAAAAGGTATAGCTGGGACACTAGCCTACAGGGAGTTACTGTCCTATCGAGGAATGCGAGAAATGTGAAGCATGATTAGGGATTGAAAACTAAAATGATTTGTTCCGTATCATGGCAGCCACAACAAACTAGTTAAGGTGGTCCAGAGACACCATATTTAACCGCAGGTATAAAACTAATGTGTAAGTAAGGTTCCTGCTTTTCAAATGGTGGAGAGAGGAAGGTGTCTTGGAAACGTAACTCAGTCACCAACTGCCTGAATCAGACTTTTCCTTCTCCTGCTTATGAGAAGGTTCCTTTTTGTGCTGTTTCTGTAGTGCTCTTGGAATGACCACAGTCTTGTGTCCAGTCCAGAGACAGGTGTCTCAGCTTGAGTGAATGAGGCAGAGATGAAATAATATAGGGACTAATCTACTCTCCTTGGTGTTTTCAGCCTGACTAGGCAATGATTTTCAGTACTGGTATGTCACTAATACCTGTACTTTTGTACTTATATAACTCCATGGCAGATTTTCAGTAGTTTTTGTCACAAAAAGATTAAGGCAAAAGGCATAGTCACTAAATAAGTAACTTGTTAAAGAAATGACTCTGCCAAGCACAACTCCAAATAGTAAAATATTAATATTTCTCTATTTTAGACTGAGGGATTTTCTTTCTTTTTTATTTATTTATTATTATATAAAGTATCTTAGATTTTGGCTTTAGCTTCAGAGTCATACAGGTGCAAGTAGAAGTGGTGTGGATTGCCAAAATATAGGGTCAAAGAGAAAAAGACTAGCAACAAGTGGGAAAGAGGAAGAAATAAACAAAAACATGGTCCTTTTTGTCTTCTTTCCATCATAATGTATTGAGCACTGTAGACTGGAGGTATCAAACAAAAGCAAATTACCCTTCAGAAGGAAGAGAAACGTACAGGTGATTCTGAGGGACAAGCACAACATTGAAGATGTTTTTGGTTTGGAATGACTTATGCATCACTCCATGCTCCTGGCTGGATGTGAGGCAAAATAACAGAACAGTTCTTTGAGCATTTCAGAAAAGCATTTAAAGTAACCCTCGGATATCAGCAGTACAATGTTTGTTTTCCAAATTAACTTCTCCAGGGCAACTCTGTCACAGGGAAGTGATAACAAGTGTCTGCCTGAAGGTCTAAAACTAATGTGATCTATTACTTTATTTTCTTCCTCCGCTCTTACATTTATTTACGAAAATTATCTAGGGAACTGATTTTTAAAACTGTTGAGCCCCTTACGTAGCTCAGTGTTATGAGTAGGATTTATAGCTTCTAGTGATCTAATACTCTTCAAACTGTCAGACTGTCAGGTGGAGTCTCAGTGACTTCCTGTAATGCAGAATAATTCCAGAAAACCCAAAATGGCCTTTTAAAAATAAATAAATAAATTATTGAGATCTGAGATTGGTTGGCTATGTTGGTCCTCTAAGCTTGCTAGAGGAGTCTCAGAGATACTTGGCACATAACCATGGGCGGATGCCAGGATTTCTTGTCCAGTTCCAAGCAGATTCCAGTTACCATTCATAAGTAATAAACTCTCAGACTCTGAGATGGTACATACCAAATTATCATGTTTGCATCATTGCAGTGGTCCCCTGCCAGCTGCAGAGCTACGGCTCTACTCTTCATCCACAGACTCAGATTTGTCCCAGTCCACAGAACAAGTCAGTGGCTCATCTACCTACCCCTCTGCACCAGACCAAACTCCTTCCTGGGAGTCATGGTCATATACCCTTGATAGCAGTGCTTGATGTCTGTTGCAGACAATATGTGACTTCCCATCTTCAGCTGGCCATTACATTTAGCATTGGAGACTTACGATGTGTGTACAAGTTAAAGAGTATGGGGACAGATGAATTTAAAGCCTTAATTAGTTATTCTATCCTTCTATAAAATGACAGAGTTAATGACCATTGCTTGCTCAGTATTGATCAAAAATATTGTTCATAAGTATTTCATCATAATTTTGTCATCAATTCAAGAGGTTAAGGGCGAAAAACGTTTCTATGAATATGGACTCTTCAAGACCTCGGTGAATAAATATATGTGGTTTTGGGTGCATACGCTCACTGAGGAAGTAACTGAGTAAAGCTGAAACCATTTAAAGCTGGGCAGTGCTTCTACAGAGTTGATATTCTGAAGGTTTAGCTGTGAAGTAACTTTGGATTCTTACTCTTGCTTCCTAGAATAGCTTTTCTGTTTTGACTGAGAGAGATGAGTAATATGTAACCTTTCGTTTTAACTCAGTTTCCTGTAGACAGTGGTCATGAATCCATTTAGCCTTAATTGTTGCTTGAAGACATTTACTGGCTTTTCATTTCTATGTGCTTTGTTGGGCTGTCATGCAAACAGTTCTGTGGATTCTTGGCTGACTCCTGTTGCTTGTCTTCTACATTTACATTACAAATATTTTTATCCAATTGTTTGAATGTGATTGTACAAATGACAGCAAACAGGGCACCAAACATCAGAGCAATGCGGTTTAAAGCCTGTGGGTTACTGGTGACGTGCAGCCAAAAGGCTGAGCAAGCACTGGCAGCAGCACTGGCCAGAAGGTACGTGGCAGGGGTGAGAGAGGTGGTAGGACTCCCGGGCTTCCTGCACTGACCCTGGAAAAAGAAAGTCACCTTAGGAGAGCATTTCCATGGTGTTATACTCAAGTCATTTCCACACACAAAGTTATAAAACTTTTTGATACAGCTTAACTCACTGGACTAAGATTGGTATATGTTTGCTGTATCCTTCCCTGAGTATCTGGGTTTGGCAGCAATTAGAAGAGGACACTGGGCTACGCTTGCACTGATTGAATATATATTTTACATATTTATATCCAAACGTGTATTTATGTCCATATTTATAATAAGTACATAGGTAGCTGAAGTGAGACGAAGAATATTTTTGTTGGGCTGTCTTGATAGTCATTTGAATCCTTTGCGTTTATTGTCTTAAGTTGTATTAAACAGAAAATGACAGTTCTCAAATGAAAACAGGATTTAAAATGTTTCAGATTAACTGTATGGCTTTTCTTAGTTTTCAGGGGCAATTTTTTATCAAGCTAGAATGAGATTTTCCACATCTATAGCTTTGTTGAAGGCTGAGTGACTAAAACATGATTAAGTTGTAATAGAATTATACACTTTATTGTGAGTTGTTGACCTATATTATCAGTGCCAATATTTAAGGAGTGCGTTGCACAAGATTTCAGTTCTCAGTGTTTTGAGAAACTCCAAAAAATTCTGCTATTTTAAAAAGGTAATTAATTTTAAATTGTTTCTTTCTTATTTTTTCTGCCTCAACATTCAGGTTTCATTATGCTAGTGAAGGGCAATGTTTAGATTATTATATGGGCAGTGTGAAATCAATGCTGTTTCCAGTTAAGCATTTATTTGTGTAACAATGATATTTGTCACTTGGCAACTTTAATTGGTTTATTAAATATGTTTTTTAGTTGACATTCTAGAGACATTCCTGTTTGTTTTCAGTTTTTAAAAGCATTTCCATTCACCTTTCCATTTGGTCTTTAGTCAATAAATAGTTTTCCAAACAAATTGACTATAGTAGAGGTATTCAGATATTAGCTGCAAGCTGGACCGCAGTTTTGGTGGGTATTGTAGACAATTAAATAGTTACAGTGGCTTTTCAGATAATTATCTCATTCATTATGCTCCTTAGAACACTGGTCTGCTCATTAAAAAGCAGTGGTAACTCTACAGGGCAGTATATAGGAAACAGTCTTCCCCCCTTTTTTCTTTTTGGGCAGGGGGAAGCTTTACACATTATTAGACCTGAAATTAGAGTATAGCCTTCCTAGTTCTGCAGCCAAGGCACCATTCCCTGTTTTGTGGGGCAGTCTGCCAGTAACTCAGGAGGTCATACTGCTGGAACCCTGCCTTGGACTTGGTGAAAGGCTGTCAAAATGGAGTTGCAGTGCGTTTAGAAAAACACAGAATGGATAATTAAGTAGTGGAACTCAGTACCAGAGGATGTTTAGGCCAAAATTATAAATTCATTCAATTCATTATGGGTAGGTCAATTGTGAACTGCTGAACACAAGAGCCCACATATAACCTGCAGTTTGAGCATGTTTCTGCTGGATAAATTCTGTCCAGCAATGTTGGCAAGTTCCCTGTGCTGGGGTGTCCATCCTGCAGGTGCAGTTTCCTGTGCCCCTATGCAGGAAGTTTATGCCAGCTAGTCAGAACATGTTTATGTGAACAGAAAATCACACACCAGTGGCTGACTGCTACAGATTCATGATTAATTTGTATCTTTAATACTTTCATAGAAATTGTTCATAATTTTCACAATCCCTTTCATGGATTGGTGGGAAAAATTGTGCCGGAAGTTGTGCAGATATAGAAACATAACAGTCCTTGTTTGGGTACCTGCAATATCAGGTGAGAGATGAAGAGAACCAGAGAAAGGTTCTCTTCATGTGAGGAAACAACTAGATAATGTTAGTCGGTAAAATGGAAAGCAGATAATTTCTTCTGCAGTACAGGGGGTGTTTAAGGAAGCATACAAAGCAGCCTTGCAGATCTCTAATGAGAGCTTCTTCTAAGCCTGCTGGACAGCAGGGAAGAAAGGCAATATATTATTTACTTGAAAGTATATAAGATAATATGCAAAGAACCTGTAGCCCAGTATGCGGTCCCCAGCAGTAGACATAAGAAGATTCCAAGTGGAATACGCAATATTTGTCCCTTGAATTCTTTGGACATGCAAGTATTATCAACTCAGGTGATTTTCTGAGCTCCATGTGGCTTTTTATGCTCAGAAATTCTCAGTGGATTTCCCTTCCATGTAGTTTTCCGATCTTCCCTACAGCCCATGAAAACTTAGCATTCACAGCCTCTCTTGGCAACCAGTTCCACAGGTCTGCTCACTCTATCAGTAAGAGCTACCTCCTCTCCTTCTTCCTTCCATCCTTCCTATTCCTACAGATTTCCTCTGATGATTCAAAATTTCTTGCATTGATAGTAACAGTGAACATAAGATCCCTACTTATTCTTTCCTCGTCATTCATGACTTGTTAAACTGCTCTGACATCCCAACTCAGTCACTTCTGTTCCGGAAAATGTCTTACCCAACTCAATTGGAATCTCAGAATAGTTGAGGCTGGAAGGTACTTCAAGAGATCTTCTTGTCCAGCCTCCCTGCCCAAAACAACTTCAACAGGTTGTTCAGAGCCATGTCTGGTTGGGTTTTGAACATCTCCAAGGATGGAGAGTCCACAGTCTCTCAGGCTGACTTCTTACAGTGTTTGACCACCCTTGCAGTAAAATGTTTTTTCGTAAGGAATGCCCTGTGTTTCAGTTTTTGTTCAGTGCCTCTTTGACCTTTTCTTGGGCACCACTGGGAAGAGCCTGGTTTCCTCTTCTTTACTTCCTCCCCATCAGGTGTTTATACACATTGATACAATCACCCAGGTCTTCTCATCTCCAGGCTGTACAGTCCCAGCTGTCTTGGCCTCTGCTTGTATGTTTTAAGCCATAGACCCTTAATCATCTTTGTGGCCCTTCACTGGACTCACACAGTAAGTCTATGTGTCTCTTTACTGGGAGTCCAGCACTGGACACAGCAATCTCTATGTCCCAACGGTACTTGGCAGAGAGAAAGGATCACCCATCTCCCTTCACCTGTTGGTAAGGCTCTTCCCAATGCTTAGCCAGGGTACTGTTGGACTTAAGGTCACATAGCTGAATTGTGGTGAACTTGTGCCCTGGGACCTTCCAGACTGTTGTCAACTAGCCTGTCTGAATGTGTGGGTTATACATACCACAAAATAAAAAGCTATTTTTCATTGTGTGTTTCATCTTCTTCTTAACCCTTTCCAATTATTTTGGAACTTTGTGAGTAGACTATAGTGAGAACTGGATGGAGTATTCAAGAGGTGGGCAAATGATGGATTTATTCAGTCGTATAATTCTATTCTTGACCTTAGTGTTCCTTGTATTACTTCCTTAATAGTGCCCATCACTTAATTTGCTTTATTGACCACTGCTACGATGGAACTGTCTAACATAACTCTTTTATTATTATTACACTCTTAACATATTGCTTCCAAATCAAAATTATCAGTTAAGAGCCCATATGTCAAATCAGAATTGCTTTTTCTCATGTATATTACTTTGAATGTAATTAAATGTTGCCCATCATTTAATTTTCATAAAATACATCGTTGCAATTAGCTATCATTCTTGTTTGTCAGGGTAACTTAGTGTCACATCTTTTTTTAACTGCCATCTTTGCCAGCCTGATCTGACTAACCTAATATCACAGTTGTGAAGAAATTGATCAGCAGGGGCACAGGTCATTGTAGTATTCCACTGGTAGCCTCCTCTTACTGAAGAAAAAAACCCAACAAACTACTTTACCAGGTGTTTCCTGTCTTTACCATCAGTTATTATTATTTTTTTTCCTTTCTTAAACCAAAGATGCTTAGTTTTCTAAACAGCTTTTGGTGACAGACTTTTCCAAAATCCTTTTGAAAATCAAAATAGGCTTACACCATCTTAGTTCATATGGTTGCTGACCACTTCCAAAAAAAAAAATAAATAAATTGGAGCAATAACCTCTCTGGATTGGGGTTCATTTTTTTATTATTATTTTTTTTTATTTTTAGTTTCTAAGATTTACTAGCAGCTTCTGATGTTTCCAGCACCAAATATAGAAGGAACATAGGGAATAGAACGAACAGGCTGTGGAAATAGAGACAGATGAATTTTGCACTGGTAATGCTATAGAAACTTGATTAGTTTCTTGATTTTTGAAATGCAGCTGCCAGTGGCACAATTCCAGCAGCTGGGCCAGAATGCAATGGTGAAGTGCCCATCTATGGCACTATGCCAGTGTAGTTAAGAAGGGGAAATATGTTCTTTACCTCTGGGCAAGTCAATACTACAGATTTTTTTGCTTAATTTGCCTTTGGGTTTTTGTTTTTGGCAGTGGCTGGAGAAAGGCAATGCTGTGGTTTAGAAAGCTATGCTCTTATGACTGCTGCGCTCTGCTTTCCATGAAAAATCTGTAGAGACGGACCATTTTCTTACAATTACTTGCTGACTGCAGTCACTGAAAAAAAAAGAGATTGTATGAATAAAACCCAAAGCCATAGAAAAGATCACTTTACAGATATTAAATGATGTTAGAAGTGAAATATGCAACTAGAGTAAGAACATCCAAGACTTCAGGTGGCTAGGCATCTTCAGTTCCCGCAGGTCCCACTGAAAATCACCAGGGACTGCTGAAAAGCGGAGTTCATGCTCTTTGATGTTAGGTATCCTACTGATGAACCTTAATGAAGTGCTTCCACCTCCCCGTGTAAACAGCAGAGTGAAGCGTGTTTCTCTAGAGGGTGCTGTATGCTACCCACTTAGGGGTTGCATAACGTTTGAAGAGGATCCAATCTCTCCATTGGCTATAGGAAAGCTCAGGAGGGTTCATTCTTAGTTTAAACCACCCTCATAGTGTCTAACCTAGGTGGCAGACAGACTTTGGCATCATGGCTCTACTATAGCCGCCATCTGGAAAGAGCAGGACTCAAATGACACAAGAATCCTACAAAAGCTTCCAATATGGCGATAGCTTTCCTGGAAAAACTCTGCTTTTGATGTGACAATTTCTCGTTGATGGTGCAAATAGTTTGTCTACAGGCAGGAGCTCTCTTTTTTCTGAGGTAAACTGAGTGCACTCTGGCAGTTATTTTTCTGGCATCGTATTAGACAGCTTTTTACTTACTCCTAATGGCAGCATTTGTTTTTTGCTCCGATTCAGGTATGCCTGCACAGCCTCCACAACACAGCTGGATTCTACCTTGTAGTACAGCATCCCCCTTGGGTGGACAGAACAGTTGTAGCCTGCATATGACCATACCAATTTAAAAATTTTAGTCTATTCTGAGGCTGCTTAACAAACTAACACACGGTTACACACTTCACTGTATTATGCAGCCATGTTGCATAACCTTGCTGTGGAACAGTCTAGTGTGTAAGTACTGAAAACAGAATAGGTCCCAAGTGTGCTACAGCCTTGTTCTCATACCATGAGAGTTCCAATTCTGTCTAAATAAAAATACTTTTATTTGAAAATAATCTTTAAGGTGCAATTCTACAGTCTGTCTTTGAGTTGCAGGTCTACAAAAAGCAAAAGGTCTTTTTGTCAGTTGTTGTAGCATTTAAAGGTAAGGAAATGCTTTTTTCAAGATATTTATCCTCTATTTTAAGAATAGTTCCTATGCAATTAAATGTGATTATTTCAAATATTTTTAGTTATATTTCATGTGTGTTCTAGTTGTAACAGGGCATGAATAATACATGGTATTAATTGATTAATACCTCTGAAATCTTTGGCTCAGCACTGAACTGCAATAATTGTTTAAGTATTATTATTTATACAATATAAAACATTTTCCTCCCTGGTCAGATTTTACTTCAGACCATTATGTACCATCATTGGACAATGGACAGTGTGTATATTGAAAAAATGGACGGGAATTTTTTTGTGGAATACTTAGTTTAGTGTGAGGTTTAGGCTGTTTTTCAATAAGAGGAAGAATTTAAATCATCCTTTTATTTCTATAATGTATTTACTTTTGATTCAAACTCTGCTCTTTACAGTGTTAAAATTGCAGTTTCTAAAATAAGTATTCTTAAGAAAACTGCTTTAAAAAATTTTGGGAATTATCTTTTTTATAAGGGCTAGGTTAAGTAACCGTTTAAAATAGTTTTCTCTAATTTTCCAAGTTAGATTAATTATTTGAATAATGATTCATGAACAGTATATTTACTGTTAAAATAAATAAAACTTAAAAATAAAAGAATTTGCAATCAGTGTTGAATACTGTTTTTAATATTTCCAGTGTTCCTCCAGCTTCAAGGATGCTGGATAAGAATCTTAAGAGAGTATCAGGAATAAACCAAAAAATACTATCAGAGAATGGTCTGCTTTGTGATATTACAGTCAAGCAACTCTCTAATAGAAATTAGGTATCTTGCAACAATCAATTTGCTAAACATAGGCAATCCTACTACATTTGCTAACTCCTCTGCTTCATTCTCCCCCCACAACCTAAATAATAAACAAACCCCAGAACTCTGCTTTCTGGCAAAAGTTATGAAAATTTAATATTTAAAGAAAAAAGGCCTTAAAAATATTTTGGTTGGAATTCAAAGTACTCCAGAGATTAGGATGATCTCTGCCATCAATCACTCAATTCAATTGAGCATAAATATATTGAAATACTTCGGACTGTCCATAGGCACTGGATTGTATGTGGCAACAGTCAAATATTTCATTCTGAGATCATTTGGTGATGGTGTTGCAGTCAGTAAAGAGGAATGCTAATCAGCACCCTCATTTTAAAAATGTTATCAGCATTTCGTGTCTTTATTTAAAAGAAAAAAGTGAAGGAGCGGGAGGAGAATGCTCTTAAGAAATCAGTACACTCAACTGCAATTGAAAGAAATAAGAGATTTGCAGCTGGATATTGTTACTTTGTGGTGTTTCTGTAATGATGTTAAATTTGGGAGCAAAGTTGCGTGGACGCGTGGGGCACATGGGGTGTGCAGCTAATGGTTCTCTCTGATTAACCAAATTAAGGAAACATTTGGTAAGAAACAAGTAACAAAATGATATAAAACATTTGCAGTCTTCTTAGCAGTTCAGTTCTTTCCAGGTTGGGATTTCTCTTAACTGAGGTGCTGGTTTGCGTATTTGAATCTAACCCTCAGAATGTGTTGAGTCTGGGAAGAGAATACAAAGCCTCTGTCCTCTTCCTCATCTCTTGTTGCATCATGGTGCACAAGGTAATTGTGAGGATGTCAAAAGAAAGTCCATAATCAGAGTGAATTGTAGGCTTAGAAGGCTGAAATCAGAGTTTGGAAATCAGACACTTTTTAAAAACCCACAAAGCCTGCATCTGATGCCAGCATCTGGACTTGGTTCGCTGCCTTTCCCTAAACCAGGCACACACAGCTGCTATCTCAAAGGCGCATTCAAGCCCCTCATTATCTCAGGTAGCACTTTGCAGAGGAGAGGGATTTGGGCTAATGTTAATTTCTTTTTTAAGGGACATACACCCTAATCTATATCGGTGCACTCACGATTATAGAAGCAGGGGAGTACAACAGTACAGTTGGTTGCTAGTTTTGGAATCGTGCCAAAACAGTTAAGACATCTCCTAAATTTGGGGTTAAGGAGTTCAGGAAAGTAAACCAGTCTCATAACAAACATTTTTTCAGTCAGGAAAAGCAGCCAGAGAGTGAAAGTGTTCTTCCTGCAAGTCTCAGAAGGAGTCTCACTGTGCCTTGCTCCATCCAGCACCTGACTTTCAACATTGGCTGGCAACACAGAAACATACTACTAGTGTGGCTCCTGTATTGAGGAAGGTCCTGTTCCATTTTATCAGGGTGGTACTTGGCTAAGTCATGCCTGGGTAAATTAGCATTTAAATGTGTAAAGTAATCTGAGCTATAGTGTTGGTCTCCAAAGACAGCAGTGAATAAACAAAACTTCAAGTATTTAGGTCCTTCTCCCCCTCAGCTCACCATTCTCATAATGAATATGCTGTATTCATCCCCTCTGTAAGTAACATTAGCAGAAGGTAGGAGAGAGACTGCCTAGCAACCCACAGAAATCCCAAAAAGAGGTAGAAAGGAAGTGATTTTCATGTAATTATTCACTTCTACAAAAGCTGTTGTCAGGTAGACACTAGAAACATAGCTGTTTTATTATTCGCCTAACCTACTTTTAATCTTTTGAGAATCACTACCATTAAAGAGAGGGAAAAAAGAGCTTAATTCAGCCATTTTCTGCCTGGCCGTTTAAGTCGTGTTTTCCTGCACTAATGAAGGCAGTGCTTTCAGAAACTGCCTTGTTTAAAAAGCTCTGAGTAGTAAACTTCAGAAACAAACTAAGTCCAGTATCCAAAACTCAACATTTTTTTCCTGCTTCTCCACAATACATTGTTCATATTTTGTTTTGGTTTAGTTTCCCATTTAATGACATTTCCCATTTAGTTGAAAGAGTAACAGGATAATTTTTTTTTCCTTTTTCTTTTTTTTTTTTCTCCCTCAAGAAGGCATTTGGGGATAGCGGGCAGGGGCTAAAGAGCTAGCTTACTTGGATAATAGCTGGTGCCAGCATGCTTGGATCCCGCAGGTTTTTTACTTTACTTTGTGACCCTTGGGTTTAAGAAGTTTAATTTTATGAAATATCTTTTTGCTTAATTTCTATTTGAGTGCGTCTTTTTTAATTAACTGTTGGAAAAAAAAAAAAAAACTTTTTTTTTTTTTAACTAAGCACATACTAAGATCAGAGTAAGATCAGAAAATTAGCCTTTTTTGCTATTTTATATTCAGGCAGGAGAAATTATGCAGTTACAATTCACTGTGTTGATTTTGCAGTAAAGTAAAAATGATAAAGTTTGTTCTTTGATTTTCTCTGTAGGCTTCACAGGAATAAGGTACATTATCAGCATACTGCTAGTGAGGAAAGAGCAGAATACATACAAAGGATGAATTTATTCACTTTCAATGTCTCTTAAGTGTTTGGGTTGTTTTTTCGAGTAGAACAGTACTTTGAACTGAAATATGTATTCATTTTGCACATTTGCATAGCACAGACTTTCAAATGATTTTTGTGTGTTAGCTGCTATTGAAGAAAAAAATCTCAGCTGATTATGAAAGAGTGACTTGGAGAATAAATTCGAATTGGTAAATTCTTTCTTATGCCTTTAAACAGAGATTTCAGCTGATGGCAATGAAGTTATTTGCACTCTGCAAGGGAATTTTAAGCCCACTGTATGTTCTTGCTCAGTCTGGCCATCAGGGCGGATACAGGTGCTTTGGCCTCATTTATTCTCCATCCATTTGACAAAATGTTCTGCATTGAAAATGAAAACATGCAAAATGGATTGGCCTTATTTTTTGTGAGGTGTCGTGAATGTATGACGTTCTTCATATTGGTTAGCATATGAGGAACATAGGAATTGTCTATGGAAAAAAAAAAAAGAAGAAAAAAATAAAAAAGAAAAACCACCCATATACCTGTTACTTTCCCTCCAGTGTATACATATCCAGTCTTCATAGAGCAGTCTGCTTATCATCCTGTTGCTCTCTGCTGCTATTGCCAACTATGCTACACCATGCCCAGCATAACAGTTTATGATGTAGTTGAATGTTCTTCCTAATGAGAAAGACGCAAAAAATTGTTTTAATTGGAATAAGATCAAAGGTGAAATGCTCAGTCCTCCACTACTGCCTCTTTTATTATTTTTCTGAGAAGATATATACATATTTATATATATATATATATACATGTAGCATATAGCAGAGGAATGTAATAAATAGTTGTTTTGGAAACACTCTGGGAATGATTCTTATAGTTGCACGCTAGCATATACTGAGCAGGCACACTGGTGTAGTAGCATACTTGTTAGATTCCTCGTGTCTTAAAAATCCACCTAAGTGATAATAGTGTCAATTTTTAAGGGACATGGGATACAAGTCTGGAAAAATTAGTCTTGTAAATGTTTTTGTGTTAGACATGTAATTAATGCCTTCAGCTCTGAGAGGTGTACTCTTTAAATGTAGGTGCTACTTCGAGACTAAGGCCTGTCATCTCTACATCTATAGCACACCAAACACCACGCTGGCTTCACTGACTCTTGGGCTGTTCAGATGTAAACCACTCACCTCAGGCTCATGGAACACATACAGTAAAAGCCAACCTGAAGATGCTAAGCCTTGAGGCTTGGTACAGGTAGAGATGTTCTGTAGGTGATGTCATTTTTGACTTTTTCCACATACTCTCCACACATTGTGTGAGACACTGACATATGAACATTAAACCTTTCAAGGTGTGTGGGACATAAACTCTGGCAATGCTTCTTTTTCAGTTTGCATTGCAACAAGTTGTTTTATTCAGGCATTCTCACTGTTACAAAAGTCTACGACTGTTTGATGCTTTTACCTTAAACTTTTATTTATTATATCCTGACAGCATAGGCTTTTTTTTTTTCTTTTTTTGTAAAATCCTTATTTGAAACCAAAGCTCTTTAAAATACAAATACTGCTGAGATTCATCAAAAGTGATGAATAATTGAAATTTAAAGAGAACTATGAAGTGATTGCTCATTCTCTGATAACAAAATGGGAAATAAATGACTATCAACGTTTGGAACATCATGTTTTAAGAGAGTGAGTGCAGCATTTAACTGGCCTGTAGGATCTCCCATATTCTCAGATGGAGAGCTTGCTTATGGAATCGTCAGTAACCAAAGTAACTCAAAGAATGCAGCTAAGCATTCTTTGAGTTTTGCAGCAGTGAGTAATCAATCTCACTGATAAGAATTTTTTATTATTTTTTTAAATACATGTTTATGAAACTACACTACTGGGATACGTGTTTCAACCAGTACTCAAATTCCAATGTGAAATTAATTCCCTTGATTTTGATAGAAATAATGAAGCAAACTGAAGTGGGTGGACAAATAATAGCAGCCCTTACATGTTTACAATTTCTATCAGAGCTGTTAACTGTTGACTATGGGAAAGATCACGGAAAGACAGATAAACAATGTACACATTTTGCTTAATGGAAGGATCCTTATAATGCTTGGTCATTGTTCCTTTTATGTATGGAGAAATAGATCACATGGATGTTGCAGTTCTTTTAGACCCCCCATTACTTTTAAATCTATCCAAGCTGTCTTCTGAAACTGGAAGTATCGTAGTGATATGGTACCATTAGGACATCTGTGAAACTTGGCTTAAAATGTTGCAAAAAGAGGAAGCATGACATGTGTCTTTCCTTAGGTATAAATCTCTGAAACTGTAATACACAGGCACCTAAAGCCTATGTATAAGCCCAGAGTAGTACCAAGAACCCATAGCTACTCCCTGAGTATCTTTGTTGATTCTGTGAGTGCAGAATAGTAACGCTGGGAGGAAATCATCGTGACATCTTCTCCTGTGGCAGGACAGATGCAGCTCTTCAGTCAGAGTCACTTGTAATGACATTGGCAATATTTTCCTGTTTGATATAGAGCTGGGAGTCTTATGGTCTAATGGCTTCATTCATTCCTGCTGCAGTGCTTTGTGAGTAATTACTTGTATACTACATCATCTAGATACTGCCTGATCTTTTGAGCTTCTCTGATTTTTTGTGGGTGTGAATTTCATCGTATCTTTAAGCCCATGTAGGGTCTTTCATACTTAATGAAAACTGACAATAGCACTAGCGTTACACAGTGGCTATTCTTATCAGCTAACTTAAAGAAGTAGAGAAAAAAATCACAGCAGATATGAGAATGAACAACTAAAAGGGTGCTGTTACCATATACAGGGTGCTTGTGTGTACAGACATACACAACTGACTACAACAGGCTGAGCAGAGAGACATACATCTGAACAGGGAATAAGAATGGGAATGTTTCAGGTGATGTAATGCTGTGCTGGGCCGTTTCTAAACAATTGTATTCTTTTGGTTGCTTTTCCCATTTTTACTATTATTTGAGCCACAGAATGAAAAATTAAACCATAAATTAGTGTTTATCCCAAGAGCTTGTCAGCCCAGCCTGCAGACAGAGGCAAACAGAGACAAGGCTGACCGGGTCCTGCCTTCCTCCAGGACACAGCCACTGAGGGGTGAGATGCTGGGCTGTGGATTCGTGTGCTTAACCTGCCATGAACATAATTTCCAAGTATCACATTTTTAACAAACCCCTCCCACTTCTCAAAATATCCTCAGCGTGTCTTTTAGGTGTCTTACATTTTTGCTGTAGACTAATATGCAAATTAAGAGCCACGCACAACAAGACAGAATAGTGAGATTTCATGGGTATCTACCTAGCTGAGGTGTAAAATGAAGCTTTTCAGGTGAACACATGATTTTTTTTTTTTTAACTGGCTATCTTTTAGGAGGACCAGACTGAAAATAATTACTTGATTTTTCTGTATTCCCCAGATGTGAAACAATTTTCCACCATTTCAGTTACATTCAGCTGTTTGTCACGATACTGTGGAAGTGCTAATTAAAGTCAGTTTATCCTGGGAACTTGTTTCGTGCAGTCACAGGAGGATTCCATAACAGCTTTGCGGTACTGTTTGCTTCGCTTTGAGAGCAAGAAGGCGCTTCAGGAATGAAGTATGGTCTTAAGAAGTGAATGGTATTCTCCCAGTGATTTGATACATGGACATGGTATGGACTAGGCTGCAAGGGCTCCCTGCTGAGAGCAGGCTTGTGGGTGCTGCAGGAATCCCCATGAATCCTGATCTCTGAAGTTTCCCTTTCCCAGCATAGGCAACATGTCAGAACATTTGTGAAAGGATTTATTTAAGTGATTTATGGACATAGTATCACCTGGAAACTTTATAGCAGCAACACAAGAATCTAATTCTCCAGAGCAGTATTCTGTTGTCTTCACCACAGCACGTCCTTTTCCTTCTTTATCCTTCTTCATTCATTACATGTGCTACGATTATGACAATAAAAGAGGCAAGGGATTGTCTAGACAAAAGGATCCTCTATTTGACTAGCTTGATTCATCTTCTTGGGCAGAATATAGAGTAGTATTGCAGTCGTGTATGTGAAGATTGAGCCCTAGACCTACACACAAGAAGGCCAAATTAAGGTTACATAGGCATATTAATTTCTGGGTATTGCTGGCTTTTGAGAGCTGGACTTTGCAAAATAGCATTTTCCATTTTTAGTTTAAAAAATTTATTCTATTTAGTGGAATTGTGTTTGTCCCTATGTAAGTTAGTAATCAGCAGGACACAGCTGAGACCACTGCTTGTGCTGTGAATCAGGAAAGCTGTGGAATAAAGTCTGATAAAGCCTCAAAATGGGGAGCAGGGCACAGGCAGCTCTGCTGTTCCCCTTCCTGGTTAGAAAATGGAAAGCGAAGAGACTTGCCTCTTCTCACCATCATGCCTAGGAAAAGCAGGTAGTGCCATGGAGTTGAGGCTTCTTTATGTCACCTTCTCCCTTTGGGATAAAGCTTCATCACATGGGCTCATTGAACAGCCTCTTCTTCCCAGCCAGCAGGCAGCGAGAATTATTTCTGCACAGGAGTCAGAGCAATAGCCGTGCTGCTGTATTCTGAACTGGTGTTTGTGTTCTTCTGGTTTGCCCATACTAATGTTAAAGCGGTGCTGGGCTTAGCATGTTCGGGGACCAGCTGTAACGTGGAGGCAGACTGTGAGCACAGCAGGTATAAAGGTTCTGCCCTTTGACATTTAGATTTTTTTTAATATTAACTTATAATAAACGAAGGTTTTGTGCTTTAATTTTAATCTTGTTTTGGAATGGAAATTTTTAAAATATGAGGTAAAGGAAAGTAAGGAAAAAAAATCCATCTTTAAAGTAGGAGGTAGTGGAAGACTATAAAACATTTTCAGCCCCCAAATTTATGAATGCATAGTATTGAATTGACTTAAATACCACTAACCAAAGGATTTTCAAGGTACAGAGTTTATAAAGCATGAACAGGATGTTCCCTGGTACAGGTTCTTTCCTCTGGAATTTACTCATGCCAGAAACACATCAAGCCCAGTCACATTTCAGAAAAAACATACTCCTTTTGTCCCAGCCTTTCACCAGCTGCTGGCTCCAGAATCCTTGCTTTGCAGTTTGCTGGCAGTGTTTTCTTTGTCTCTGTCCTTCAGAATTTCATTGTTCTGCAGAATCCTGCTCCATTCATTCCATGTACTTGGAAAATGTTGCAACTTTTAGTCTAAGCCAGATATTGCAAAATTACCCAGCTAATGCAGTACGACGATTGGTCACTCTCAGAAATATTTTATAATGCTTTTGTTGCCATAAGCCAGATGGATGTTGACTGGATTTGTGAGCTGTATCTACAAGGGGCCATCTCTACCCAGTAAAAGTTTTCATGAGAATAAATTTCCCCAAAGGACAGTTTAAGAATGACTAAGACTGGGTGTGACTAAGACTACTAACAAACAATTTGTGTATGTCAACAAAATCTCCAACTCCTAATGAGAGATGAAGTCTAATGCAAAATTTTTCAAGTGGTCATGAGCTGTTAGGGCAAAAAAGTAAAGAAGTGATCTGTAATATCAGCTGCTTGCCTTTCAAATTTTGACATGTTCAGGCTTGTGACAAAATAGAAGAGTTGGTCCATCTCATACTTTTCTGTCAAAAACCTACCTGTGATTTCTAAATTAATTTCCTGATTTGCTTCTTCTTTGATCAATTGTAGATATTTTTGCCATTTCAGAAACCCTAAATTGAAATATTAATGGTCATCACAAATTCTGTCACTGGTACTGTAAGACTATAAGCCAAACAAAGCTACACCAATTCTATTGTTCCATACAGTAAATAAAATTGCTTCCTCCTTGCATTTTAAGCATTAGCCATAAGTTCTGGTGAAATTTCTAGGTTGTTGTCATACAGTGCAACAAAACCAAAGGGCTTTCCAATCTGATTCAACCTTTATAAATATCCAAACCCTTGCTTACAGAACATGTTTTTGTTTACAGTATTTGCTGCTGTTTTTATGTTGATTCTCAGTCAGATGTCATTGTCCTTAGTGGAGATTGTTTTCTTTGAAGGAAATGATACCACTTAAGGCCAGATTTTCATCTTTTTTTTCTAACTAGGTGTGCAGGACCTCCAGAAGGATGTGCTCTCTGCTCCTCTTCTCAAGCAGCTCTGGAGTTTCTCACTTCAGAATACAATTCCTCTTTGCCCCCATTTCCACTAGTACTTACTGTCCCAGGAATAATCAGACTTTGTGGAGCTGGCTTGTGCCAACAGGAAAGGCTAATGCTCATCTAAGTGCCATACAGTGCACTACAACAATACGGCATGTAAAAACTGAAACGGAAGGAAACAGCAGATTCTACGTCTGCTGATCCAGTTTTCTAGCTTTTGTTTGTGCTTAAGACGACCGTGCATTTTCAGTTGACCTATGCTACTTACAGCTTTTTGGGAGCTTCCAATCTTGTTAAAAAGCCTGTCTGTCAAAAGGCTTTCTCTGTGCAGTTTTTCCCTTACCAAGTGGTGAAACTTTGAGATGTAATCAGCTGTATCTTATTCAGTATGACAGCAATGAAACCATTTAAGCCACTGATGCAAATCAAATCTGATGTTAATGTTATTCCTAAACAGAAACACCCTCAATCGCTCCAGAAACCAAGGACTCACTTGATCACGTGTAAAACAAACACATCCCCTTCATACGTTTACGAGTATTGCATTACTATTAGTACAGTCATGAAATCATTACCTGAGTGGAATTTTATTTTCTTGTTGTCTCAGACTCAGAGTAGCAATTGGCTACATAGCTATTGCCTCTGGTTATCAGCCAGCCAATGTTTTGTTACTTCTCTGAAAAGCACTTTGGTTGCTCTGCTTTAAAAAACAACTTACAGAGCTCAATTATCCCAGGAAACCAGGAGGTGGAATTTATTGGATTGGAAATAGTGCGGCTGTGTAGATGTGGCTTCTTCACATCACTCTCATGACGAAATCAAGAGTTAAAAGATATTCACCTCCAGTAGTAACACACACAGATTTTAGTGGAACGCTTGATGAAATAAACTGTTTCACTGGGTTGTTTTTGAAACTAAAAAAATTACGTTATATTAATTTTTTGCAGTTGCTGTGAGGATAATAATTGTACTGTGTCAGTTTGTGCTTTTTTTCCTTCTTTTTTTCTGATTTATGATTTAGTATTTTCATCAGTTTGGGATATAAATGTTGCCACACTGATTATTATAAATTTATTTACTTGATGAGCTCTACAGAACTTTTATGTACTGTACAATGACTGGAACAACTATGTCCTGCTGCTTAACTGTGGCCATTAATTATTGAAAAAAAAACAACACCCAAACAAACAACAACAAAAAAAAACACCTTTCCCTGGATAAGTTGTCTTATCTTCCCCCAGCTCGTCTTAATTTGTATATTATCTATAAATGGCATATTTTGTCTTTAAAGTGTTCTTTCATGGTAAAGTGTTCTTTCATGGTAAATTTTTATATCTGAATAAAAAACGATCGAGTGAGAACGAGATAAATGCAGCTGACTCCATTTAGCTGGCAATTACTAACACCTTATAGTGTTAACAGAACCATTGGAGATTTTTACTTGGTGAGGTTCTTCTCTAGAAAGTCTGTCTCTTTCTGCCTTAGGTTAGGTTGACCACGTAAAGACAATCTGAGATGTTTCTTGTTTATACCTTTAGGAAGGAGAGGGGAATTTAACTCACAGCATATATTGTTTTTCAGGTTGTGACTTACAAAAGGGTTGCAAGGTGCTGTTGCCCTGTATAGTGGCCTCTGCAAATTTGTGGTCATTATACAAGTAACTATGATTCCTTATTGAGCTCTTTTAACCACTCCATTTCTTTTCCTCAGGTGTGGGTTGATGCTGGTACACAGATATTTTTCTCTTATGCAATCTGCTTGGGGTGCTTGACAGCTCTGGGAAGTTACAACAACTATAATAACAACTGCTACAGGTAATATCTTCTACACATTACTTTTACACTTAGTTTCAGTGATGGAGATGTCCACATAGCTTCACTCTGAAGTATTTCCCTTTTCTTTCAGCCACTTGCATGAGGAATCATAAGCACAGGCACATGTTTTCATAGAACAGAGACCTGTAATGCTTTCTTTATATTTTTTTCAGAACTCTTTTCTAAATTTTGGTGGTTTTACCCCTTTGATCACATCTGACCCTTGTGCAGCCATAAGTCACTCAGTACACACACATAGACAATAGCATGTATAATATACTGAATTCCATACATTGTATGTATGCTGTATTTGATTGTATAATGTATATCGGCTTTTAAAAAAAAAAAAAGTCCTATGAAAAATTGTTATCAAAACTCACCTGAGCTTGGACTGTGTTTTGAATGTCACTTTTTCCATAGTTTACTGGCTCCTAGCTAGGGCACAGTAGAAAATGATAGCATGTCATTTCTAGTCTTTATAGAAATCAGTAAGGAAATTGCTAATGACTTCAGCAGGTTTTAATCTTTTCTGAATCAGTCAAAAAGATATGACTCTCACACAAAGTCCCCATTCGATTTTACTGGCACGGGCAGAAAAATGAACACTTTTTTCTTCTGGCATTTGTAGTTATTGAATTAGCTTTCTTACTGTTAACAGCCTCTAATACAAGACAGTACATGACAGTTACGATAGACAGAGAACTAAATTTTCATTTTTCTATAAAGGAAATAATAATTTAGCCCAAAAGCCAAAGCAAAATAAATAAATGAGGGGGGCTGGGGGGTAGGGCAACAAGTGCAGGGATTTAAATTCTAAGTTATAATTTTACCTGGAGAGTTTAGGAGCCAGTTTTAGAAAATGTCTTCACTATCTTAGCAACAATTTGCTCTTCTGACAGAGAAACACCAAACAGTAGAATCCTGCAGAGAAAGAGGGAGCTAGGAGACTGGAAACCACAGGCACAAATATATCGACCAGCTGAATGCCTGCAAAACTATCCAGGAGCAATTAAGGGTACTCTGCTATCTAATCATGCAAAGTAACTCAGCAGCAGCACAAGTTATTCTTTTACATGGTTATGAGTGCCAAAATTCCAAATGTCTTGCTGCATTAAGTAGTGGAAATCCCATACAGTATTCCAACAATATTGATTGACATTATTTTCAGAATAATGATAAAGCTCCAACAGAGGGTAGAGTGAATGCCCCTACGGAACAGTGGGCAATGAGAGTTTTCCCTAACTAGTGTAAGCGATGCTGATCTACTTAAGGCTACGCCTTTTCTTTGTTATTTAATTTTATTTTTATTTCTCTCCAGTTGCATCCTGTCTAAAAAACTTCCTCAAGGACTGCAGTAGTCTTTTTGCAATGGTTTTGTAACTTACTACAAAAAGCAGGAGTTTTGATGTGTGACTGGGGAGAACTTAGACAATTTTTCTTCTTTTCCTCTGACCCTGACAGTATAGCTTGGCATCTCTGTAAAATGGATTGGCAGCTCACTTTTAAAGCTCCTGAACAAGATGCTGCAACCAAATATTTTTTTCTGAATCCAGGCTTCGCAGTTCCTTTATCAAAGTGTTTTCACAAAAATTCCTGGGTAGAACAGATTTTATGGTGTCACAAAGTAAGATTCTTCATAAAACTGAGGAAACAAGTGGGACAGAAGCTAACTGCAGAAAGCAGCTGAGTTAAACAGGGGTGTTAACAGAGCAAGACGTACAAAACAGCTATGCAGCCTTTCCTCTACAGTGGAAAGTGGAATTAAACTTATATTCTAACTACCACTTAAAAAAAAAAAAAAAAAAAGGGTAAAGTTTCAGAAGAAAATAATGACGTGATGTATTTTAGTGGGAAAAGGGGGGGGTTCCCATTAGCAACCTGATCTAGGTCAATAATATTATAAGTTCATTGCAAACAAGTCACTGCACGTCTTTAAATAGGAAATTAAGTTTTATTGTTTCTACTAATCTTTCTTTGTAATGCTTTAAGACAGTGATAAAATTACATGAGGCCAAATCCTCCCTGGATTTACAACAGTTTATATCAACAGTGCCTCTTTTAAGAAAAGACGAAAACAGTCAGTAAAGTCCACTGGCAATGTTTTCCATATATATATATAAAAAGAGGTGTACTTATGTTTCCTCTAATTTTTAGCAAGCTAAGAAATCCTAATCCATTTAGACGTTAAGGGAAGAATTCTGTAACTTCCGACTCCCTCAATAGACAGAAGACGAAAATATTCTTGCTCCTGCTTCATGTTCTCTGTATTTGCAGTACTAATTCAGCTCCCTGCTGGACAGTGGTTAGTTCCCCATCAGAGGAAACACTGATTTCACAGCACCACTCCTTGCACCTCAGGAAGACAGTTTTTACATATGAGCTCTTGTACAATTCAGGGGGCATCTGCCTCGCTTCTGCTGCGTTGCAGAAGACAAATGAATAATTTCACATGCTGTCAACAAATGGACAAAATCTGGAAAAAAAAAAATATATATATATATATATATACGGCCTTGATCAAGCCTCCAGTCTAAGAAGAAAAGAGGAATGGGAATTGGCCGTCAGGGAATCCATAAAGGCAAGGAAGTGACTGGAAGGATGCAAAGGGCTCTGTAGGCTCGCTCTTTCAGAGAAGCTCCTTAAGGAAGGCAGAATGAATTTCCAGCATTATCCAGGCTGTCAGGCAGGGAGAGGATAAATTGAATTATGCCTTGAATTATTCAGGTGATTGTCAAGACATTCATTTGGAAGAATGTGAAGTTTTCATAAAAATTTGAAGATTTCCCTTCATTTGAAATGCACTTGGGCTTCAGTCAGGCTCTGATGTCTTCCTACCAAGGACACTTATAAAAAATTGATGGAAAAGCAGATATACTTCATGTTTTCCTTCCAATGTTTCCTGAGCACTTGCTTTCAAAAATTCATTGGTCTCTCAATCAATGAATCCAAACTCTCTCTGTTTTCCTTCCCATAGCAGGGAAAAAAAAAAAAAAAAAAAAGAAGAAACAAGACTGAAAAAAGACTGAACTGCAGGTTACTGCACACGCTTCATTCTATTTGAGGAAGAAGCAGGAAGGAAGGGAGGGGATAGTACGGTTCCTGTGAAGATAACCCATATTAGGATGGAAATTCAAACTGGAGACTATATTTTTATTAGGATGGGAAACACTATTACATTCCCAGAGAACGAAGTCTTTGGTCTGTGACTGTCCGACTGGGGGACAAAATGGTGGAGCTGTGGCTGTGTTTTGTTAACAGATACCTCAGTAACTGGAGATGATAAAAATCCCATAAGGTTTACTTTTGCCTATTTCCCTTGAGAAACGTGTGCCTACCTGTAACTATTTTGTTCCAAACCAACCTCATGGCACTGTGGGTCATGTATCTTCCCTGTGAGTGCAGAAATGGCTGTGGTCCTCTTGTTACTCTCAGAGATGATCTAGTTACCCAGGATTGTCCAGCTTAAACCACCAGGGCCTTGCTTCCCCCACGAGGAAGCAGCAGCAGCCACCAGGTGCTCTAAAGATATACAGGGAGCAACATGTCTCCAACTCAGCCTTTTTTCTCATAAGCAGGAACCAGCAGCTCTCAGATGTCCTGTACCCCACCACTCACCAGAAAAATATTGTGGTGGTTGGACTGCATTTAAAGCCTGGGAGTTATCTAAAATCTTATTTGGAGAAAACTGGCTGTTCCAAATAGAAGCATCACACAAATGCTGAGCAGCTAGATCCATCCCATTAAAATAGTATCTTTTTTTTTTTTAATGGATGAAAAGAACATATCTTTTTGATGTCTTTTATCGAGAACATTTCATTACATTTAGTCTTAATTTCTCAGCATTGAACTGACCAATTTCTTAGGTGAGATAGATTGGGGTGATAGTCTCTCTAGGTTTATTTATTCAGTGCTGAAATACACGGGGAAGAATGGTTAGCAAGGTGAGTCTTTTCCTTGTTTTATTTCTCTGCAAAGTGCAAAGGACACAGTGCTCCCCATTTTTTCTTTTAGATTGTTGTTTTGCTTTAAAACATTTAAAATGTATGACTAGCCTGGCTGTCCACAACTACAGGAACAAATTTCATATGAAAAGCAACTTTGAAAAGTTAGAACTCTGACTGTTTTCTGAATTTTAGGAAGGTATTTTAAAAGACCTGTTTAACTCTTTTAATAACCGAACAGTGAGGGAGAGGGCCCATGCATGAAAGGAGTGTGAAGATCACTGGACTTCTCTGCATCCACATCTTAATCTACAAACTCTTTCTCATTTCTGTACCAGTTTGGGCAATTAGTAGATGATATGCCATATAGAAAAGGTTTTCTATGAAATGGGTATGAAAGCATAAAAACATTCTTTCAATAATCATCAAAATTAATTGTAGGTAAGGTGTGAAGAGAGAGAGCCAAAGCCTCCCACTGCCCAAGAGCCCTAGTTCAGCACTCACTTTGCAGTACTGAAATGTATACCTGCTTCCTGCCATTTAGAGTGTATGTGCCTGATGCTAAGGTGAGTCCAAGTCAGTAAAGGAGGAGCTTTGAACAGATGTGGGAGGCAATCTGGGGCCATTAGTGAAGGAATGAGATGCTGGAACTGGTTGCCCAACTTCTGACTTAAGGAACAGATGAGATAAAGTTACAGTATAAAAATACCAAACTAAACAAGCAATAATGCAGAAAGATTGCCAAATAGGTTTGGCCAGAGTATACGACAGGACTTGAAAAATATGAATTATGTCTTTGATTCTCAAGAAGTCACTACAACTCTATGAGAAAGATGAGAATCATTATTTAAGACATGGATTCAGAACCTGTTAGATTTTTCAGGGTCATTTCTTCTCATAGATAGCTTGCATGAAAACTTTCTTCAGAGCTGTAGTAGTAAGGGAATAAACCAGGCTAAGGAGTAGGCTTTACAGAACTAGAGGCTTGGCTTGTGTTTCAGTGTTTTAGGATCCAAATTCATTTTCAGACATCTAGGTTAGATGATTACTTTCCCAAGTACACAGCTATCTCTTGTAGCAAACAAACTGTCTTAAACTGTCATAATAAATCATCCCTGTCTCCTCATCTGACAAGCCTGAAGTGCTGTTTGAAAGCAGGATAAACAATGATATTTCACTGAGCTCTGGGGAATAATCACACCTTTCTCAAAGAGTACTTTCCCTTTTTTTTAAAGTGACTTACTATTTTGAAATTTCCAGTCTAGGTAAAGAAATATTTCTTCACTTTGGCCTCGTAATTACCATTGTAGGATTGTAATTGTCATGTGTAGGATGCATGTCTGGGAGACAGTGTCTCTGCCCGTTCTTTCTTTGCTTACTTCCTAGACGCTTTGTAGGAACGTACAAAGTTCTTAGAGTTTGTATGCTGTTTTTCATTACTATGACTTCTAAAAAAGAGTTTTTAAAGCAAACCAGAATTGTATTTTTGTATAGATGTATATTGCCATTGTACTGTAATTGGAGTAGAATTAGCTAAGATCTAATGATAGGATTTTTTTCCAGGGAACAAATTACTAATAATTTTATGTAGTTTATAAATTTATTTATATCCTCTGGAGTATATTATTACAACTACTGCAGAAAAATTGTTATTAATCCCATTTTTACATTTTATTTGACTGTGTTTTTTAAAAGATTCTGTTGAAAAGCAGTGAGTGAGTAGCAACAGGTTTGCAATTCAGTCAGTTAAAATACAAGCAAAAGTATTATAAAGGTATCTTCCTGCATATGCTTATGCCTGACTGATTTCTTTCAGGCATACTATCATTTGGCAGCTTATTCAGAGCTTAATGTCCATTCCTGCAGCTTGGGGTTCTATTAATTGTATGGCTCAGTATATGAAAGAAACCCAAGCTCTGGAGATCAACTGCAGTATTTCTTATTTATATTTTCAGAGACTGCATCATGCTCTGCTGCTTGAACAGTGGCACAAGCTTTGTTGCTGGTTTTGCTATCTTTTCAGTTCTTGGATTTATGGCTTATGAACAAGGTGTGCCCATTGCAGAAGTGGCAGAATCAGGTAAGTTCCAAAAGCGGTTTTCTGAGTGAACAAAAAATGTCCAGAGGCTGCTGTCAGAATAGTTAGTCTGTGCAATATCTCATGGGTAAGTTAACTGTTTTGCAGAAATTTTGACAAAATTCCTCTTAAATATCTGTTACTTAACTCATTAGAATAATTCTATGTGAAGAGTTCTTAACTATTTTTAGTGATACATTTATGTGTGAGTAACGTTAATATTGTTGTGCAGAGCACCACTCATTAGGTTAATGAACTATTGTAACACAAACTTAGTCCATCTGAGCATCCAGCAGTTTATTTAACAGATATATTACTCATTTATGTCCCTTGAGTGTTATATCCTCATGAAAGAAGCATTTAGTTTCCTTTAAATGAGACAGACCTGAATCCATGAAAATGTATATTACTTCTGAGAAACAAATAAGACAAAGCTTTTAAAGTAATGAGAAACAAGATCTTTATGAGAAATCTTTGGAAGTCCTCTCAAGTCCTGCTTAACACATACCATCCAGCTACACATTTTAACATTAAGACTGCTAATGCCATCTCCTAATGTCAGTAGGTTTTTCTTCCAGCTCTACATGAAATTAACCATCCAACTTTACTTGCCATCACTTGTAGTTAGGCACCTAATGAAAGTTAATTGCTCTTTATTATCTTTGTGGACGTAACATCTTTAAGCATCACTTAAAACCCAAGAGAACAAAAAGAAAAGTAGGGCTGCCCAGAAAGAAAAGCAACATAATGGTTGACTGTTGAGAAGGAGAAATGGTTCTCAGGAATTTAGTCAAGGTTAGCAGGAAAACTACAAAGCAACTAACGCTTTCATGATACTGTCATGGAAAATATTTCTCTTTCCCTAAAGCACTTGCTTTATACTATTACTGAAACTGTGTAGAAAAAGGTTAAAAGACTACATCAACCCTGGAAATTATGGGAACTTGTAAACACCGACTTAAATGAAAAAACAGTAATATATTGACAGGTCTTCAATGAAGTTATTGAAGCAGGAGCACCTTTATCAGACTTCTGAATCTACCTTTATATCCCTGTTTTAAAAGCTGGCTAACTTCAAGAAAACGTTCTGTAGCATAAGAGTTTGCAGCATCTGAAAAGTGGGCAAAGGTAAATAAGAATGGGAAAAGTATGAGCTAGGAGAGATGGCGGTTTAGTATATTTGAGAAGTTACAAATGATGCTGCAAAAATGTTCAATTTTAAAGATTTATGTAAATATACAGCTTATGAATGAATGTTATGTACCCACAGCAGCACTCAGAAATGGAGAGAAGACTCAGAACAATCCAGTAGGCAATCGGCTTGTATCATGTATGGCTTCCAAGATGCAGCTTCCATTGACTGCATTCTTGCACAAAATGTCGGACGCAGTGCTGCCTTAGGTAGAAAAAAAACAGATTTCAGAACGTGTTAGTGAGTTAGACAACACACTGTTATTTATTCACGCATAGGAGTCTTGTATGCCCACACAAAGAAACAGAACATAAGGCACAGTGATGTCTTAGCAGAAGTCTTGACCTTCATTTGGATGTAATTCGGACATTTCATCATTTGGACAGGATGTAGGCAGAGCTGATGTGCCAAGCAAATCCTTATTTCTGAGTAGCCTTTTCACCAGATATTTAGATAAATATTTGTCCCGAGTTGAACGTGGCCAGCAGCTAAGCACCCACACTGACAGTCACTCATTTGCCCACCCAAGTGCGATGTGGGGGAAAACAGGAAGAGAAAAGGTGAGAAAATTTGTTTGTAGGTCAAGATAAAGACAGCTTAATAACTGAAGGAAAGAAGAGTAAAAAACAACTGATGCAAAAACAATTACCCCCTCCCATGAGCAGACTGATGCCCAGCCAGTCTCTGAGCAATGGCCACCTTGGAAGACAGCTCCCACTTTCTTCTTCTTCTACATCAGGTTTTCTTGCTGACCATGACATTACATGATATGGAATGTCTCTTTAGGCAATTTGAGTTGGCTGTTCAGCTGTGTCTCCTCCCAGCCTCTTGCCCACCACAAGCATACTTGCTAGGGGCAGGCAGAGTGGGAAAACAAGAAAGCCTTGATGCTGTGCATGCACTGCTCAGCAGTAGCCAAAACATTGGTGTTACCAAAGTTGTTCTAGCCACAGTCTGAAACACAGAACTATATAGACTGCTGGGAAGACACCATCCCAGCCAGACCCAGTACACAAGTATAAATTGTTTACTTTGTTTTCTTCCTTTTCAGGACCAGGACTTGCATTCATTGCTTACCCTAAAGCTGTTACCATGATGCCTCTTTCTCCCCTGTGGGCAACTCTGTTCTTCATGATGCTCATATTCCTTGGATTAGATAGTCAGGTATGAAACAAACACCATTCAAATATTTGGTTAGATTCCCTAGCATGTGTGTATCATCATTCTTAAATAGCATTTAACCTGATGAAAGAATGAACCCTAACTTAATTTGTTGCTTAAAACCATTGATTCAAGTTCCTTATTTAAATCTATTCATATGATAGTAGAGATTCCTTTATCGTATTGAGATCATTGATTCAGCCTGACTACAGTTTTCATTGTTAACATGGAAATCAGTTTGAACTTTAATATGGGTGACTGAAGTTCACAACTCAGTAGAATGTCAGTGTGTAATCCTTTCCAGTTTTTAAAGCACTTTGCAATGAATTTTGAAACCAAGTATCAGACAGTGCTAACATAATTTCGTACGGTGTGTTCATACTTCAAGATGCCACAGCAAGAAATGTGGCAGTAAAGTGACAGCATAGAAATCCTTCCTATGTGACCATAAAATTTGTGAATATTATTTGATGAAAAATATGAAGTAGTTGACATTTTTAGCAGGCAGCTCAGCTCTCTGCACGATTTGTTTCACAAAAAGTATGACTATATCCTGTAAAATAAATATCTCCAGTGCTTATTTTGCATGACATTTCCAATCATTAAAATACAGGTTTTAATAACTTTTCTTTTTTTCCAATGTAACAAATTTTATCAAAAGTCTGAAAATGAGCAATTTCTGAATCCTACTCTTGAAAGTTTCAATTACACAGTCTTTGTATTGTCTACTTGGGGGCATTAATTTTGATGGCTATTTTAGAAACTTTGCACTAGAGCCCTGAGCCAGGTGCTCAGGTCTCCAGCTTTCTGGTGATTTTTAAAGTTAGCAAGACTGTTCATCCCCTCCTTCATTAGATATATTTGGCTCAGGCACCTAATAACTTTATGGAACTTCTTTCTTCTGTAAAATGGAAAGAGCTTCTCCAACCAACCAACCAACAACAACAAAAACCCTGCCACAGCTCATTTAGCATTGCTTGAAAGTGCATAGAACTGCACATCCTTCCTCTGAGAAAAGAAAGTGCAGGATGCTTTGAATGAAATTCTGCTGCAGTCACGCAAACGTCATACATCATATAAGTCCCATTCAAGCAATATTTGAAAGATATGAGTTTTATGTAATCCATCTGCTACAGGGCAAAACAATTCTGAGATAATATAAGTGGCTTCAACTATTTGTATTTCGTGGTGGACTGGAAATCCATAGCTGTGGGCTTTTTAATTCTGAAATTATGTTCCTCTCAGTTTGAGCTTACAGTGTCCTCAGGGATCATTCAGTCTTTCTCTCTGATGAGAACATAAAAGGATATTTGAAGTGTTTTGTAGCAAATCCAAATCCCAAGAGCAGATGAGAATATTTTATTTGTACTTTCTTATCATTTGTTCTAGTTCGTGTGTGTTGAAAGCCTCGTGACAGCTGTTGTAGATATGTACCCAAAGATTTTCCGAAGGGGTTACAGAAGAGAACTGTTGATTCTTGGACTTTCCATTGTGTCGTATTTCATTGGTCTGATAATGTTAACTGAGGTAAGATGTGCTTTGTTGAATTCCTGCAGACAAAAGCAAATGGGTGTCTGCTTATAAGCATGACAGATAAAACACATGAATATTTACCATAGACAAATTGCGCTGTCAGGAATATGACTACAAAATACTTGAGAAACTGTTCTCAACTGCTTTGTAATATTTGAAATGTATCCTCGATTTTTCTGCTGAGCTTAGGAAGTGTCTTATTCGAAGTTACATAGCAAAGGAAATTCCATCTGCTTTACACCAGCCAAACAGATATCCTGGTCATGGTTTCAGCTGACTTATTCTGGGCAGACGAGTCCGAAAACATCTTAGATGAATAAATCAATGAACATGATGAAGTGAAAAAAGAAAGCTAAAATATCTTTGATTTTAATATCTCCAGGTAAATCAGTACAGTCCATTTCTGAGCATAAATTGCTTTGGTATGATGGCAACAGGAAAAAAAAAAATTTTCAAACAAACAAGGATGTTTGCTTTGGGGTATTGTAAGCCAAAATGTCTGAAGGTGTTAGTCCATCCCATTAATACATGATACGTGTTTGCAATTTCTGTGTTTGGAGCCCAGGTAGGGGACGGACTGTGGGATCCTTTACTACTTGGTAGGAGTTTAGTCCTGCTGCTCAGTGCTTGCTTTACAGAGTGACTTGTATAAACAGTCTTCCTCTCCTTCACTTCATCCTCTCAAAACAAGCATCAGACAGGCAGAGTCCACACTCTCCTCTGCTTGCAGTGCCATTAGAACCTCCCTGCACCAGGGAGAGAGGCAAAGAAAAGAGCTGCATGTCTGATGAACTGTGGAATTAAATGCCAGAGGAATGTGTGTCTGAGGAAGCCTTGCTGTCTTAACTGTGAAGGGCCACAATGTGTCTCTGTTGTACAGCAATCTCACCAGGGTTTCCCAGTGAAGCAGCTTCCCAGGGTTTCATCAACTCATCTGGGGTCACTTACATTTGCTCTCTAGACAGTCCTTAGACCTTGCTTTGGTACCAAAAAAGAACAAATTTCATCTGAAAAAGACATTAGACAATTGTAGACATGTTAACCTGTTGTCCTTGGTACAAACTATGTTTCTTAGACGTTTCCAGAGAGGTATTTGCAGATGAGAGACGGGAATACACTCATGAGTGAACAAGGTAATAGTCCCATTGAAATATTCTGTATGATTCTGGTTCAGACTGGAACAACATGCAAAACAAGAGCAGGGAGGATAATCCTAGGAGTGCAGAGCTGATTGTACCAGTGACTAGAGAAATGCTGAAAATGAAGGGTGCACGTATGTTTTCTGTAAGCACATCATAAAGGTAGCAGCAAGTATAAACATGAATTATTTCTGCAAATGGAATGGCTCCTTCTCTCTCATCCCCAGCCCAGGGTGTATGAGCTGGCCATGAATAATTACAGGCTGAAAATTAGGAAAGGATTTCTATCCGTCAGAACAGTGAGGCTCTGGAAATTTTTCCAAGAACAACAGTTATAACTGGCTTTGTACTAGAATTCACATTGCTAGTCAGTTTGTGAAAGGTATTACGTGACAGTTCCTGGTGAGAACAAAGGACTTGACAAAAGTTGATTAAGAATTTCTTCCAGATGTGTGTCCCTGTAATCTGGGCATTGGAGCAGAACAGAGACCAATTTGCTTGTAATCATTCTTACTCTCAGTAAGATAAATCATCTTTGCTATGTAAAATAAGAAAATTTTGGAATAATTCCTCCCACAGTCCACGTGTTAAGCAGAGCAGTGAGAGATGCATTATCAAGATGTACAGGTTCAGGAATATGAGCGTGAAGAGAAAGCAAGGTATCCAAAATGGCAGGACTATTCTTCCAGGAATTTTGCAGAACTGTTTTTCTTACAGTGTATTGGCTTGGTTAATCTCTAAGCTTCCAATCTGCTCAGATATTTGCTGAACCTCACAGTGAGCTTTTTGCAGTAAAGATTATCACTTGCTAGATCTTGGAAAGTAGCCAGCTGGCAGAGGCAGCACTACAAACTAAAAGCAATGCAGCTAATAATCAAAAAAGCATCTACATTAGGAGCAAGGAAAAAAAAAAACACTTTTAATAAAAAAAAATTTTGACTTCAATATTTTCATTCTGGCCTGGGAAGGTGTGCTGGGTCTGGCTGGGATGGAGTTAACTTTCCCTGCAGCAGCCCATACAGTGCTGTGCTCTGCACGTGTAGCTAGAACAGCATTGGTATCACTCCAGTGTTGTGTCTGCTGCTGAGCAGTGCTAGCACCGCATCAGGACTCCCTCTAGCCCCCGAGAGCCAGCAGGCTGGGGGTGGGCAAGTGATGGGGAGGGGATGTCACCAGGGCAGCTGACCTAAACTGACCAAAGGGCTATTCCATGCCATATGGAATGAAATAAAAGCAATAAAAGGTAGGAAAGGGGAAAGAGAGGGGGGGGCTCTCGTTGTGGAAGCATCTGTCCTCCCAAACAACCGCTACGCCCCCAGGACGTGGCCGAACATCGCTTGTTGATGGGAAGTAGAGAGTAACTGCTTCTCTCTCTCTGTGCTTCCGCATGGCCTTTCCTTTTTTTTTTTTTTCCCTCTTCCTTTTCCCTTTAATTAAATCATCCTTATCTCAAGCCTTGAGCCCTTTGTGTTGTATTTTCTCCCCTTTGCCTTTTGAGGAGGGGGAGTGAGAGAGAGGTTGTGGTGGAGCTTGGCTGCCCACCCGAGTAAAACCACCGCAGAAGACTGATATTCCACAATGCTTTTACTACAATTTTTGTTTGAATGGTGACCAAATTCAAGGGGTACCTTAAAGGACAAAGAAATACTTTTTTTCTCTGTAGTGCTAGAGAGACATAAATTGTTATTGAGAGAAGTGACTTATGTACATCATCAGTGAGGCAATCTAGATATCTATGATCTCGTTCTGAAATGACACACTAGTGGAGAACACTCCATTCTGTGCTACTTCAACAAGGCATCAAGGCATTATGTATGAGGGAGGTTTCCAAGAGTAAATATGTATCCCTTGTCCACTCTTTTGTTTCTAAATAAACAATCCTGGATTTTTTTTTCAGGCTTTGGATTATTCATAAAAGATGTTTTTCCTTAAAGAAAAACTTTTTCATTCAGACATATGGTCATTTCCTATCTATGCAGCAGAGGTTTTGCTAGATGCTTGCTTGGACATCAATGCAACTTTATATACAATTACTTTAGAACATTCGTATGTGCAAGAAGATTTAGATAGGATTTCAAATTTAGAGAGTCCACCTTAATGTACCTTCACTTAGCTAATGCTGAGAAAAAAACAAACAAACAAAAACAACAAAAAAAAGGGAAATCCTAGATATTGTTTTTTTGATTTAGTTTTCTCTATTTTTTTTAGAGTTCTCTTCCGTTTTCAGAAAATTGTCTGAGATGTAATGGATTGTGTGTACTACTCAAATAGCATTACATTTCAACTGAAGAGATGATCTCAAGTCTCTGTTTCCTTCATATAGCTTCCTGCAAATAGGGAAGTCTTGGGTTTCCTTTCTATTGAAATGATCTGTGAAACTCCTCATTATTATTTCAATATCAAAGGCATATGTGATAAGAGATTAATCTTGAAAAAAAAAGGAAGAAGAAAAGAATTATGTCTTTGATAGATGTGACAACTGAAATAATTGAGTCATAGTCAAACAGTAAGGAAGTGGAGGATGTCTTGAATAAGCATATATACCTTTTTTCTTATTGGTTTGTACTGTGGCACCACTGAAGGCAGAAAACTACAGGACCATTGATAGCATATTATGCATTGTGTATGGATTCCGTGCTTACTTTGGATGCTGATTGGTTTTGGTTGATCTCCTTTTTGGAACTGCACATGTTGCTACTTAAAGTCATTTGGTGAACAATATTTAGGTTGTTAGGAAAACATTAAAAAAAAAAAGCTTGCCTGGAGTCAGGATGGTTATTATTTCATGTTTTATCAAATAATATTGACTCACTTAAGCAATGCAGATGAAAGTCTGTGAGTTATATTCAAACATTATATGTGAGCTTACTCATTTTGTAGTCCCTGTGCCAATGGAGATTGATTCTAGTAGATACAGATTTTGCCTTCTTTCCCTACATTTGCACTTACTAATGCATTTTGCACCTACTAATGCATTTACACAGTAGTAACACAGATATTAAAACATAAACAAAAGCCCTGCATCTTTATGTGCACTCTTCTGGAGATCAAAATCACATGCTGTTGTCTACAGTTTAATATGATAACAAATTAAGTTTAAAAAAAAAAAAAGTAAGGAGGTGAGAGAGTGTTTTGGAACAAGTGAAATGTATGTCTCTGTGCTCCAGTAATTACTACCTTAAAGCAAATATTTAACTGGCCTAGGGAATCATCTTAAGTGCTATGGAAGGAAAGATCCTTCACATTCATCCACTGAAAAATGAATATTCTGTGTTCAGGAAGGAACCGACTGTAGTAGGAAGATTGCCAGAGAAACGACAGATTGACTGTATAATTAAAGACACATTTGCTGTGAAATATTTGTACCATTGCCAACATGACATTTCAATTTTATTTTTTTGTCCTTTTTCTGTTTCTGTCTTTCAGGGTGGGATGTACGTCTTTCAGTTATTTGACTCTTATGCAGCTAGTGGCATGTGCCTTCTTTTTGTTGCCATATTTGAATGTGTCTGCATAGGCTGGGTTTATGGTGAGTTGCTAAAAATTGCTGTTGTTTTGAGTTTTTATGAAAGCTTTCTGTTTGCACAAAAGCAACGTGAAGGCCTTGTACTCTTATGGAGTAGGGCCCTCCACACTCCTGCATTCTGCTAAAAGCCAGGAATATGCTTTTCTTCCAGTCTAATAAGGAGAGCGCAATGGACATTTTTCTTGCTCCTTGCCAGAACTGACCTTCACATTCCTCCACCACAGAAATCCTCAGCTGCCTTAGAAATTAGGGGGTGGCAATAAGTCTTTCTTCTCTCACAAAGTGTCTCTGCAGGATATGTTCCCTTCTATTTCTGACATGCACAGATAAATCCAGGGGATTTGGAGTTCATTTCTCATTAACACAAAAGGAGCATAGTAACGTTCCTAGATCTGCTGCTTCTGTCAGCAAAGTCAAGGGAAAGCCTCCAAAGTTCTGGGTATGTTCAAGGTGCATCATCAAACCTTTATTTGCATACAAAAGACTGACAATTTTACTATGTAAAGCAATGTATGAACTTCAGATCACACATGACCCTGGCTATTTAAGGATTCACATGTGAGCTTGTAGCATATATAATCTTCAACTGGGCCTGCTCAAACTTACTGACCAGAAGCCGTTTCTGACTGACACCTTGCCCACTCCTACTCAGACTCATATAGGCAGCAACCTCTGCCAGAAGTATGGAGCAAAAGACAGAGAGATGTGTGTGTGAGAGAAAGAGATAGCTGCTTTGATCTCTGAAGCTCTGCCAGAACCCACGTTTTTGTCTTTTCTGTTTTAAATGCTGACTTATATAATCTCTTGCATGTACATTCTATATCTTCTTTTGATTTGCTTTTTGGGGCAGGCAGCAATCGCTTTTATGACAACATTGAGGATATGATTGGGTACAAACCACTAACATTGATTAAATGGTGCTGGATGGTCTTAACTCCAGGTATTTGTGCAGTAAGTACAGAATATCTCAATAACTTGTTTTAGATATGATGAAGGTTTTCTGTGCATAATTTTAGAAATTTGTTGCTGCTAATTGTTTACAACAGTAGAGTAAAATGCCTATTGATTTACAACATATGTTTTAATTCAAAAATACTCTGTAGGATCTGTATAAAAACATTAAATGTATGTGTTCTGTGAATTGTGATAAATATCTGCGTATATAATAATAGGGGAAAAAAAAAAACAACACAAAAACAAAACAAACAAACAAAAAACTCAGAGGCCTAAGTGAACACTTGCCAACACGAGAGGTTTTTCTTCACTACTTTGGTAATATACCTTGTGTCTACCAGGCATAACTCAAGATCCTCCAAACTTACGCATTTTCCTTGCCACTCCAGCCTCCCATTTCCTTCCCTCTGTGGATGACTAGACATTTTTCAAAGACATGATATTTTTCCTTCAAGCTTAGGTAGTAGAAGAGGCAAAGGAATATCTCATATGCGTGAAGAAGGTGAAGGAAGAAGCTAGGAGTACTGGTACCCATTGTGGCACTCTGCTGTGGCTACACAGCAGAGACAAAATTGCAAAAGGAGTATAATCAAATTGCCCATAAATTTGATCCACAAATGCTTGAGTATTAGCTACTAAAACCTTTCAGTTGTCCCAGTGATAGCAAGGTGCATTGTGACAGCTGGAGATCCAGGTTCACTTGAGCTCCGTCACTTAACTCTGTTTGCAAAGCTGGGGAAATTCCTGACTAATTTTCTCCAACTCTGATAATAAGTTAAATCATTTGCTCCTGTGCATTCTTGTCAAGACTTTGGAGAAAAGTACGTGATAACTTTTCTGTATTACATAAACTTAAATGGTCCAAACTTCTTAATTATATACTTGTTGAATTTAAACAGATATATTAGAGCTTTTGAGAGGATGAAAGATTTGGTGTGCAGAACTGCAAATACAGACAGTGGATTAAAGCAACTTTGACGATTTTGGCTTTCCTTTTTCATCATGACAGGTTGGAGAGGACGCAGCTAATCACAGCTGGTTCCTGGTAGCAAAACTTAATCTTTCCTGACCATGTACTGTTTGCCATCAAAGTGCAGGTTTTATTGTCATTGAGAGGTAAATAGGATTTAAACTTGAAAGGTTGTTCATTTCAGCAGGAGGAGCTGAGACACATTAGCTCAGCTGTACATAAAAGAATACATTACTGTGTATTTTTTCTCTGACTGTAAAGCTTACGTCTGCTTCCCAGCTTTAGATAGACTGACCTTGCCAAACAGTCATTTTCTTGTTAAATTGGCAGTGTTGTTTAAAGTACTACTAATATGTTTCTCTGCTTATTTCAGGGAATCTTCATTTTCTTCCTGGTGAAATACAAGCCTTTGAAATATAACAATGTATATACATACCCTGACTGGGGCTATGGCATAGGGTGGATGATGGCTCTCTCTTCCATGATCTGCATCCCTTTGTGGGTCTGCATTAAGCTGTGGAAGGCAGAAGGCACTTTCATAGAGGTGAGAGAGATTATCAGATTAGCAATACTGAAAAAAGAAGTTGGAAGGGAAGTCTCATTTGCATGAGACTAAGCACAGTTTAATCGCAAAGTCAATGCCTTTATCTAACGTAGGATCCACATAACTGTTCCAGTGGTAGCTTGGTGTCATCACTTGTGGACAGAGGCATCTGTATTCTCTCTATTTTCTTCTGAATTTTCTAAATATTTTTCTGCCTTCATTGGCGTGAGCCTGTGGTAGCTAACCAATACTCTAAGGTGCTTTGTTCCTTTTCCTGCTCCATTTGTAGCTTAAAAAGTCTTTGACATTAGCTAAATCCCTCAAGAAGGTTTGTACCAGCCTTTCAGTTGAGTCAGTCTTCTTTCCATGGTTTTGGTAACTGATGTTCATGCCAACAAGATTTTTCACCAGGAACTGGGTAGCAAACACTCACATATGTTTTCTGGACAGTTTTCCTGATTACAGTTCTCTACATGAGAAATAGAGGCAAAAAGAAATATTCAGTACAATTTACTAAAATTTGGTATCAGGTTATCTCAGGTCTAGGCTGAGATTAAGATTATTAAATATAAGATACTTTCTCAAAAGACAGCTAAGATGGCTATAATCAAAGAAACAAGAATATAAATCTTTTTTTTTGGCTGTTTGGGATTTCTCATATTCCAGAAAAGCCTGGTTCTCTTACATAGAGTTTCTTGGAATACCAGGCAACGAAAGTAGGTATCCCACCACTACCTCCTTCTGTCTCAGTATGGAAGTCTCTTACATGCTTCCTAAGTTTTTTCGATATTCTATAGGATACTCCCAAAATGAAGAACAAGATGGTAAGAATTTCTTTTTACGTGTCTGGGGTTTGTCTGGCACCTTTGAACGATCTTTCTCACAACATATACCCACACTTGCAAGGTTATTCTTCATTCAGAACCAAACGGTATGACATCTGAATACATCTGACTATATCTCCATGTAATAGTTATTGTTTTCTTGAGTGGAGAAGCTAAAAGATGTAATTTATTGTGCTGGCTGATCGCAGTCCATATTCAAATGACTCCATTGAGCTGATTAAATATGGCCTAGGAAATCTTTACTGTGAGTATATAAACATTAAATGCATTGCACATAGTAAAGTTTTCTTAGCGTGTTCTTAAAGGAAGCTTGTACAAATCTTAACATTAAATGCTTCCTTAACGTATCAGCCTCACTCCATCTCTGCAAGTAGATAGGCTTTGTTTATAGAATTTTGTTTTGCATTGCCTTGTCATCTGAAGACATTTCAGAACTGCAGACGTTTCATGCTCTTTTCCATACATGAATGTTACAAGGTATTTGTTGCAGCTGTTGTTGTGTTGTTGTTGTTTTAATTACAGATGGGAGCTTCTCAGGAAGCAAGCTTCCTGCAACATCTCTGCTCCCCGAGTTGTAAACAGCAACATTGCTACTGATGTTATTTCTAGAAAAAAGGAAGTTCTCAGCTGAACACATGTATATTTTTTTTTCTTTATTGTAGCTTAACACAATACCGCCTTGGCATTATCATATTTATTTTTTTTCAGTGTATACGCTTTGACTACCGTGAGAAACAAAATGTACTCATATAGCAGGTCTTACCTGGAGCATTTTGCTGAGTTTATTCATAGGAAGAACTGTTACTCTAAATCAGCATGAAAATTCACTTTGACTTTGTTTTCACCTTCATTCTCTGTTCTTTAGTCTGGTGTGATGTGAAATGAACTGTATGGCATACAGTTTTATGGATGGATCTAACAGGGAAATGAGAAGAAACCGACATGCAGGAGAAAGGAGTTTTATAGTCAATCTATTTAGGAAATGTATGTCTGCAAGCAAGAAAAAGATAATGATTTCCACTTTCTTGAATTTTCCAGAAATTCAGGAAGTTGATTACACCTAGCTCAGATCTGAAAATGAGAGGGAAACTTGGAGGAAGATCCTACATTGCTGCAATAAATGACTGCGACTCCAAACTGAAAGGAGATGGCACCATTTCAGCCATTACAGAAAAGGAGACACATTTCTGAAAGAACTATTTTTTTTGTATAAAAAATAAATAAATTCACTTAATTATAGAGGCTGGCTTGTTTTGCACAAAATTTTATTAACCAGTTAATTTTAAAGTGAAAATTGTATACTTGTGATTTTTAAAAAATTACTATATAAGTAATGATTATGTAAAAGAAAAAGAAATAGTATTATATGGTATGTTAGTGATGACTTCTTTTAATATGGTAATTTCAGTAAATGTTTTTTTTAGAAGTTAGAGGGACCTGTAAAATGTGTGTAAAGCTTTTCTACCTAGATTTCCAGCAGATGTGATGTTGTATAGATATATGCCTTCTAATCTCTAAGCATTTCAGACCATTTCAGCTTTTAATGTATGTATATAAAGGGGACCAGAATGTCATTTTGTTTATATTGGGAGAAACTGTGAGAGGGTGGGCAGAGGATGTGTAACTGCTGTTGCATTATTAGTGTCTAAATGTGGGCCGTATCCAAAGTCCACCAAAATCAGCGGGAGCCTTTCCAGCTGGGGACAGTGGCTTTTGCACCAGTCTGTGTGTGATTTGCCCTTTCCTCTGGGCCAGATCAGATGCACGACTGCATTTTGCACCTAACAGAGCTCTTCTTTCAGGGCATGTTTTATGAAGCCAACAGGAAGCACCACTCTTATTGCCCTTCCTTCACCCTCCGTCTGCTTGCAATGGGCCTGAAAAAGTGGTGGAATGGCCCCACTTCTGACTCACTGTTTTTCTGGAGATTGAATTAAGAATATATATTTTTAAGAGTTATAAATTTTGCTTTTCTTGTAAGGTAGTGGTCTCTAAGATGACATGTACTGCTTCAGGAGACCTCTACAGCTTTTTTTCATCTTCATTAGTGTCTGGGTAGCCAGTGCTTCATTTTGGTAGACACTTCCCATCCCCTGGAGTGAAATGTGTTTGTCTATGCTTGTACAACAGGAGGAGATCAAGGTCACTCTACGTATGTGGGGATATTGTGAGGAAAAAAAGAACAAGTTTAGAGCTCTGCATACATTTGGTCTCTGTCTCTTTAACTGTTTGCCAATCTGTCTGTCTGTACATCTATTCATTCCTCTTAAAAGAAATTAAGGATCCTGTGATGTCATTGTGTAGCATTATATGGCTTTTCTCATCTTCAAAGTACTTTCTAAATACTCTTAGGTTTGGCACTGATTCTACGCTGAATGGTATTGAGGTTTGCACTGAAGTCCGAATAGGAATTTTTTGGTGGAACACTAGGGTAATTGGTCCTTAATCTCTAGCAGAGTTCCAAGAGGTAATTTATGTATTGTGCAGATGAAGGAATTAAGACAAGGATGTTGTGACTTCTCTGTTTCACAAAAGGATCAGGATAGGTTTTTGATATCAGGCCTTTCTATTCCATTGGGTATGAACCGACTCCCTCTGAATGAGAAGAGATTTTGTGATGTGCATCCAACTGATGGAAATTGTTACCATGAGGTATGCAAATGCTAGTTCCAAATATCAAAATCTCTAGACTGTCTCTTGGTCTTTTTTCTTCTGCCAATATCCCAAACTATTGTTTGTTCTGGAAGATTAATTCTTTTCCTGTCCTGTTTTTCGTTTAATGGTTGTGTGATAAACCTGTGGAGGAATACTGTGCTATAGTGTGCAGTTTTTGATGGGGAGAGCCAAACAGCCTAAGAGAGCTCAGAAGAGATGTCATAAAATCTGCTGTCCTCTCTGTAATTCAAAATCACCAAATCACCAAATACAGGCAAATGGAGTTATTAGAAAAAGGAGTGGCTGCTGGCCTTCCAAGGGGGAAAACAGTTCACTAGAAGTCACTAAGTACCTCTTAATATTACATCGAGCTGTACATGTGGTCAGCATTTCATTGTGATCTTATGTTATCATACCTCATAAAAAAGCATCTTTCATAGAATCACCTTGTCTCAAATCACATCATTAATTGATCTATTTAATTTTACTTCACTTTATTTGTATTTTGGTGTCAACTTCTGTCACAATTCCATTTCAAATATTCCAAGTCCTGCTTGATTTTGCATGTCTCTATCGCTAGGTGCTTAGGAGAGGACATTTTGAAGGAATGCCTTTATAAAGGTGCAAAGCCACCATCTTGTGAATGTTGGGCCCCCACAGAGGGAGTCTTCAGGTGGACATCCAGAACTGGAGTTGACTAATGAAAATCACAGCCCCATTGCCATATCAGGAAAAGAAATGCTCCCAGAACTGAAACTCCAGGCTGTTATGTAACTACAGAAAATACAATGAAGCAACTGCAGGGTACATATTGACATTGAAAACATGCCCATTCCAAAACCTGGAAATAAAAAGCTTTGGAAGTCCTAGTAAGTGATAAATATTTCCAACCCTATGTCCCTTTTTGGTCTTTCTCCCCACCCACCAGAACCTGAGGCCCCAAAACTACAGATGAATCTTGCAATGGATTATGTTTGCTCTGCAAGGAAATATCAACCTATTTTTTTATCAGTGAAGGATGTGCATATGTAGATGCCTTATTAGGTTATGTTTTAGTCTTGATTTCAGTGAAGTTAACTTTTGGAATCAGGACACCTCATGAATGTTTACAGCAAAATGTGCCAATAGGTGGAACCCACACTCCTTGACTGGCCACCCGTTAGACACCAAATGAAAATCCCAGACAAGTCAGGATTGCCCTTTAAATCATAATATTTGTTGCTGTAGCAGAAAAAAACTGACTTGTGTATTATAGCTTGTCAAAGTACTTTGAACTGTTGTCTACATCCAAATATCTCCACAGGAACTATGTACTTGTGTGAAATACGCTTCCTATTCTGCTGCTATGAACCGTTTTACCTGTAGCTTTATACACATACATATGGTTTGGCATGGTCTAAAGCATTATACAGTATTGCTAATGTGCTGTGCTTGTAAATGTGTGCATTTAATATCTGACTTGTTTAACACTTTACTGATTTTTTAATATATATTTCTTTTTCATGGGGAGGGCTCTGGGAGGGTGAAATTCCTAATAGTATTTGTGATTTTTTTTCTTTCTTTCTTTTCTTTTTTTTTTTTTTTTTAAACAATATGGAGGAGGAAAATGCAGAAAACAACTATATCGTGATCATTTTTTTATGTGGTAGAAACAGTATTGCCCTTTTCTGAAGTATCTGCAGTATTATTTAAAATAATACAATAAAAACCAACAACCTCTAAGGTTTATGTAACATTTTGCACAAAGAAAGACTCTGGTTTTCAAGGGCACAAGATTTCATCTGCTTACTTGTTTTTAAAAATTAAAGAAAATGGGCAAAACTTATTTTGTGTATTTTAGTTTATATCAATGTGTTCTATATGACCCTCACCTAACAAATTAAATAAGCACAACTACCCTGTTCGAGCATATATATGTCCCTTGATTTTAAATTGGGAATCTAGAAATGAGGAAATTAAGTAACTTGATGTCATCCACTCAATCTGTGTCTGAAACAAACTAAAATGAAGTATCCCAATCTCACAACTCCATGTCACTGTCTTTTATCTTAAATTCATGCTGCCATGGAAAGTGCAGACTGGCCACTACTTTCCCCTGCCCCCTGCCCACTTTTGCCTGTGTTTTGCTGTGCCCTGTTTGTGTCACCAGCAGTGTCAGGAGAGCCATGGAAAGAGACAGCTCAGGGGCCAATCTCGCTGACACCTCACCCAGCAAACACATGTGGTTAGTTCTCCATCACTTCAGTTTATTACCTGGTTGTACTAATACCAGTGCTGAAGTAAGGTACTGCAGCAAGATAAATTACATCTTCCGGCTGCTGTACATGTTATGCTGGATTAATTTGACCTTGTAATGTTGATCTCAGTCACAGGCCAATGCTCTGTCCGTTTGATCATCTTTTGTGCTATGATTTTATGATTTTATATTCTTTGTTATGTCTCTGGCCCATGTACAGGGAAACATGCTTGATTTAGTACATGACTTACTGATGAAAAAGGTTGATATTCTACCCTGAGGCACCCTATTATGCAGTAGCCTGCCACACAGGAAATGAAGCTCTTTTCTTAAAGGCTGTGTATCGTTTTGACTAATGAAGCATGGTTATAATAAGCAAAAAGTTCTATGGATTTTGACAAAGCGATACAACTCCTCTCTGACTGTACCAACTACTCTACCCAACAGCGAATACACCACAGGAGCAGCGTGTAGCCCTTTCCCAGGGGTGATGTCCTTGCAGCTGCAGCAGCAGCCCCTGGCAGACCAAGGATCCAGTCAGTCTGCATGACAAGAATATTAGGTTCTTGGCCCTTACCGGCCACTAAATATTGAGTAAATCTGAGCATACTGGGAAATTTGGCCTTAGCTGTCAATGATTTCCCCATTCAGACACATGCAAACATGGTCATCCACAGTGAGGCAGCAAGACCAGTGAAGACTTCTAAAAATGACAGCTTCTGAACAGATCAAAAATGTCCTGGTGGATTACATACTTATACATTTGGCTGGAAGGAGATGTGACAGTTTGCACTCAGAAAGACATAATAAGGGAGAAAATTGTCAGGGATTCTCTTTAAAATGTTCTAGAGAAGACTTGAATTCATGGTGCACAGACTTCACCCTAATGCTGAACTGCTCAGTCTCCCCAGGCCTGTGTGACCACCAACAGGTAGGAGCTGGTGTAGGGCAGTTTCCTGCACTTCTTTCTAAAGCTACCCTTAAAATATAAGCTCTTCATTAATATGCATTACAGCCAAAAGAACCAAGATTTGAGTGCTGATCAAAGGTGAGAATTTGAGGGAATAGTTGCACACCCCTTTTACATATTTTAATTTTAAAAGGTTCGGGTCCCTCTTTTAACTTTTGCTCACAGAGAACTGCAACCAACGCCAGCCATATCCTGCACTCCCTCAAATCATCCTGAATTCCAGTCATATCTATGTTTTTGTTGGCTGGCCATGCTCACAGTGATTGGACAATGCTCTTCTTGGGCTTTCAAGCTCATTTTGTGCCTCCGTGACCCTCATTGGCCTTGATCATCACCTGTGTCTAGCCACCCTAAAAAAGCATCGCCTTGAGCTCTGTTGCTGGTACTCGCAACGCAGAAGCCCAAGTGTTGCACATTGTTGAAAGTGGAAAGAACAAAAATTTGTGAATGTTCTGAGAAATGTGTTACCACTAATTGTTTCTAGGGCTATCGTAATGCATGCTAGAAGCAGGCCCCTGTATCTCACGAGATGTTCCCGTCAGCTGATGGAGAGGATGCTGCAACATGATGGGGCCCACGGTTTTTAAAATGAGAGGACCCTTGCTACTGTGGCATTCCAGTTAAACAATAAAAGAAGCATAAAGACAGCCAAGAGTTCCTTGCTATAAATGATTGGTGACAATATATTGGGCTGTGTTTTCTATTTCTATCAGCTTGCAATGAATGTAGTCAGTCACAGAATCATAGAATCACAGAATTGTAGGGGTTGGAAGGGACCTCGAGAGATCATCGGGTCCAACCCCCCTGCCAAAGCAGATTCCTTACAGCTGGCTGCCCAGGTACGTGTCCAGACGGGCCTTGAATATCTCCAGAGAAGGAGACTCCACAGCCTCCCTGGGCAGCCTGTTCCAGTGCTCCGTCACCCTCACCGTGAAGAAGTTCTTTCGCATGTTGGTGCGGAACTTCCTGTGCTCCATTTTTTGGCCATTGCCCCTTGTCCTGTCCCCACAAACCACTGAAAAGAGGTTGGCCAAATCCCTCTGTCTCCCACACTTCAGGTATTTATAAACATTGATAAGATCCCCTCTGTCTTCTTTTCTCCAGGCTGAACAGACCCAGGTCTCTCAGCCTTTCCTCATAGGGAAGATGCTCCAGGCCCCGTATCATCTTTGTGGCCCTCCGCTGGACTCTTTCCAGGAGATCCCCGTCTTTTTTGTACTGGGGAGCCCAGAACTGGACACATTACTCCAGGTGAGGCCTGACCAGGGCAGACTAGATGGGGAGGATCACCCCCCTTGACCTGCTGGCCACGCTCCTTTTAATGCATGCCAGGATCCCGTTGGCCTTCTTGGCCATGAGGGCACACTGCTGGCTCATGGTCAACCTGTCATCCACCAGGACCCCCAGTCAGCCAGCTCCTGTCTGTTCCCAGTACTTAACTACGGCACTAGGAGGCACAGCAGCCTTCCCTAAGCCTTATTGTACAACACCTTACAAGAAACTCTGAGAGCTCTGGCTGATTTCTTTTTATTTAAATGAAAATGCCCATGTAGTTATCATACTATACATAGATGACTCATTCCTCTCTTCTTCCCAAAGGGCCCCAAACTGTCTGCAATTCAGCCATGCCATGCTCAAAAGAGGAAATTGCAGCTACACAGGCAGACACCTCCAGGGCCAATCCTAAGTTTGGCTGCAACCAGTGACACGGAACTTTGTGGTGCTCGGATCAGCGCTGCCGTCAGGAAGCCCTGACATCCACACGCACAAGCGAGGGGTAGAGATGATTAAGACAACACAAACCATTTAAAAGGGACACAGCCAAGACATTGTACCACTTGTGCTTTCACAAGCCTCATGAATTTGGAAAAGGCATTATGTCATTTTTTTTTTTTTTTGTATGTGGCAGGAGACATCAGGGTTGTTTATGGGTTTATTCCTTCCGTCTTTGAATCAACACAGTGGGGCTTGTCAGCAGGAACAAGCTCAGCGGGATGATGAGTGGATCAGAGGCTGCTGCAGAGCACCACACTGTGTCGAGCTCTGTTTTAGACCTGCCAAAACACTGTCGGTCTTTCTAAGCAAGCCCCGCTCTCAGCTCACCCCTCAAATTACCTCAGAAGAACAAATGTATGAACTTCAACAGAAATATAGCCAGTATACCCAGGGATTATTTTGGGCTTTATCAAGTTGTAGGGTTTGGTTTGGTTTGGTTTTCTTCCATTTTTCCAACGAAATTGATTTTGTTGTCTGTTGAAACACTGGCAAAAATTGCAAGTCACATAATGTACCATCAGGTCAGGAAGTAGAAATCAAGAGAAGAACAGGGTATCAAGACAAGCAAAAGGCTTAGGACCCAAACAAACCCTTCCAGTTGTCTGTGGTGAGAAAAGCACAATGTTTTACAAATTTTATTTAATTCAGCTTTTATTTGTTTATTTTATTCTTTCCAGAAAACCAGCCCATTATATATTTAAAAGTCCCTGCTTGTTTGACAAGCTTTTGCCTCAGACTTAATGGAAAGCTTTGTGGGTTCTTTTAGCACAGACTTCTCCACCTCTCCAAGTTTTTGTGCCTAAAGGTTGTGTGGCTATCACTGTTCTCCTTCCCCTTCTACACATTTGTGCTTCTTCTTCAATCCAGTTCAGGATTTATAGTTCAATCATTCATTCAATTCATTCAATCAATTCATTCAATCCATAGTCTCTGCTTCTAAAGTAGAAGGAGGAGAAAGCGATGGTGTTGGAGGCTACCAGCAGCTTGAATTAATTGAAGGTAATTGACAGCACATGATAGTCATGATGGGGATGGAGAGGAAGGTGATATAAGAGGAGGTAGGAAGATATTTTCTTTTGGGAAGAAGAAGATAGAAATGTTACTGAAATATAGCGAAGGGTAGATGCTGGTCATTACATATATGTATATATATATATATATTTTTTTTTTTCTTCCTTGTGGAGCTGATTTCATGAGTGTACAGATTGGGGTTTTTTTCTATCTTCCTCGAGGACACAACAGGTAGGGGTTGTGAAGCATGGGTTGGGTGACAAGGTTTCATCTCAATTACTTTTCTGGCTTTGTAACTTCTTGGTTTAGGCTGTAGGTTTTCTTTTAGTATTTCTGGATTATATTGGAGGTCTTTGTGTGCTAATCATCTGAACTGGCAAAGCTGTTGCAGAATTTTGACTAACAGAATATGTGGATTTTATCTCAGTTATTTCTACTTCCACCAAACCTGCCCCCCCACAGGATCCTGTATAGCATATACCAGCTGCGTACAATTCAAATGGTAAACCTGCTCCATGTATTGTGTTGCTGCTGCTAATTAAGAAGTCCTAATTACTTAGATCTCTGTTTATTTCCTCAGTGAGGGGATAGGAAGTTGAGATATGGATAATAAGCAGCCTTCTTAGCTGTTAGGTGCTCAACAAGGATACCTCCTAATGGTATTTCTGTGGTGCTGTGGGGACACCTTTTGGTTAGAATTAGTCTGAACCCGATGAACCTATGAGATGAATGTATGATATATGCACATATATAAATGTGGGTGTATATACAGTGTCATCAGGCGATATATGAGATGAGGTACATGAACATAAAAAAATATTTCTCTACCCATGGTTTGCAGAAGGCAAGTAGAGGTGAAATCTATCGCTGACTTTTTCTAGTTCTTTATATGTACTTGACATGTCATCTACTGTCCCAGAGCAAAACTGCAGCACTTCAGAGGATTGGTTTGCAAGGCCTGCCTGCAGTTTCACCCTGTTTTGGTGCACTTCTGCCTTTCTATCTAGACAGATGGTTTCCGTACCATCAGGTGGCAGCATATGCCAGCAAAATCTGTGTCCCCATAGCTTGGAAACTAAACCGGGGACATGGGGTAAAGAGAGCTGTCCTTACAACCCAAATGGCATGTGGAAATTGTATCTATATTCTTTATGGAGAAGACGTGACTATTTTTTTAAAAACTCCCCCGAAGTTTCAGGCTGAAGCTGCCGCTGTTGTATTGGTTATTTCAATGTGACAGTGATGGCTCCTTCCCCCCCCCCCCTTTTTTTTTAATAATGGACAATTGTGCATTATAAGGCAAAATAACAACTGATAACATATTCTGTGGAAAAGAGAAGGTGGATGTGCACAGTATTGAATTTTTCTCAGTGATTGAAAGAGGTCCCATGTCCAAATTTCTGTCTTAACAAATAGTTGTAGTCCTCTCCAGAAAAATTACTTCATGCCATTTTCTTTGGAGCATAATTAAATTGTAATCTCAAGACTAAATAGTGGAGACAAAGAAAACAAAGGTGTGTCATACTCTCCATTGAACAGACATATTTTAAACACGGGATTAATTTACCAGAAAATAGGCAGGGAAAGGCAGCAATGAGGAAACATTGTCAGCGTGATCACTTTTGCAGAGATTCTGCCCTATCCGTCCAAGATGGTCTAGCTCACAATGCAGCCAACTCCCACCTGAGTTCTTGAGTAATTCTCAGAATAAATTTATCTTCTGAAACCACAGTAAGAAGGTGTTTGTAAGTATTTGTGGTAACGCACACTTGGCAGTAGTCTGTGGAAGTAGATTGCAGTTACGCTGTGAGAGTGATGAGCTTTATGGTACTTTAAATAAGATTTTTTTCTCCACTTCCCCAAAACCTTTGTTGTTAAATAGTCAAAATCAGTATGTGTAGAGTTATCATAGATATTTGTAGGCCTCAAATTCTCATCTTTATATTGAACGCAAAATAGATGGAATTCATTGCCTCCTGCACGTATGGAAATTTACCCTTTGTATGTAATTTTACCCCAAAGCAATTTCTGGGATCAGGATTGCCTCTATTTGTGTAGATGTTCATGGATGTTGGCACCTACAGAAATGTTCACAGATATTGCAGCACCACAGCTTTCTGCTTAGTAGGTGAAAAGGGTTTTAGACTGTATCAACTGAGGTAGAAGGGAACTATTTTGTCCTGCATCCAGCACTGTTAAAATTCAGCTAGAAATATTTTTTTTGATGTGGCCACTCATTTAACTTGAATTTCCTTCAAGTTAGGATCACCAAATCATAGAACGCTTTGGGTTGGAAGGGACCTAAAGCCCACCCAGCCCTATCCAGCCTGGCCTTGGGCACTGTCAGGGATGGGGCAGCCACAGCTCCTTGGGGCAGCCTGGGCCAGGGCCTCACCATTTCCTGAGTATAGAATTTTTTCCTTATATGCAACCTAAACCTACCCTCTGTCAGCTTAAAGTTGTTTTATTCTTAAATTGAATAATTTAAGTTAGAGCTGTGGAAGAAGAACCATAGGAAGACTCGTAGAAAACTGTTATGGATTGGTGGAGGTAGCTGCATCGCATATCTTCAATTTCTGTCAATATCCAATACCAGTTAAAACTGTTCTTTAGTGTTGTTCCACCCCTCCCCCACCCACCCCCCACCTCCCCCAAAAAAGTTATTGCTTCTAAATTTAATCTTGGGTGGGAGGCCTGAGCATATTCAAATAACCTGTACTGTTTTGTCTCCTCTGACTAGGATTTTTTTTCAGACATAAACAAATATGTATTACTTGCAACTTTCACATGAAAAGGCAATTACAATGTAGTTCTGAATAAAGAGCATCATTTCCAGTGATAAGGAGGCCTGCCTTCCGTCCATTACTGCTAATAAACAACTGTAAAAGATGGTGACTATTTAAAGCTCGAAATTCATCCTGCCTTTCTACTGACAGTCTTGCACATTGATTCTGACATGCAGACTGACAGCTTCATGGCATTTTGGAGTGTTCCAACTGCACTGAGTATGTGGCCCTATTTATTTTAGTACCCCTGCTCCTGCAGCAGCCACTGACTCACAAGAAAGAGCTAAGAGCAATATTTGGCATTTGCTTCCTGTGCAGCACAATTTGCCTGGTTCATTAACCTTCTTTATGTAGATATAAATTTGGAGTCTGCCATGGTTATTTTTGGGGCGCATGTCAAAACAAGGTTTGTCTGTCTGAGCAACTTTAGCTTTTGAAAATGTTTAAAATTGCTCCAGCAATTTTGTCTTTTAAAGCAAATGTTTTTCACGTATGTTGAACTATGTTTATGTTGTAAATTCAGATCTCTAGCACTATTAAACTGACTTAGGGAAGAAAAGCAGGAGGCAAAAGAGTGCATAAAGCATGATCTGTGTGACGCTATCCTGTACCTGTTTTACCAGACATTGTTCACTTCTGCTTATACAGCACAGCATTAATATAGACTGATGGAAGCAGAAAATAAGCTTTGTTGTCACTTGTAAATAATTGGATTGGTTGTGTGCATACAAGCATATGTGGAGAACGCAAGAGCGATTTATTTTCATGTAGTCATGTGAGAGAAGGCCCTAATATATCTAGGTTTAGTGTATGTAATACAAAATACAGGAACAACTAAACACCTTCCTCAGGTGTGGGCAAGGGGGGAGGGAGAAATATCTTGGCCTGTTTTGCTGTTGCTTTTCAAAACTGTTAAGACCATGCCTGTGATACAAGCTCTGTCTCTTTACTCCAGTGCTTTCTTAGGTTGCTGCTCAACACATGCAGTTTCTCCCCTCCTGCCCGACACAGGCCTGTTCTGCCTTGGGCTCACCACATATGAACGTTTTTCTCCTCCTTACAAAAGAAATTAGATTAAGAATTAGATCCTCAGTGACCTTAGTGGCACCACACAGATCAGCAGATGTCAGTCCTCCGGTATGGTAGACTGAGTTTCCAGCTGCTGCCAAGGTGCAATTGGATTTGTTTCATCTCACTTTCTACCGTGACCTTAAAACTGGACTCTTACTCTAAGTTCAGGACTCATTTTGGTTTCTCTAGTTGTCTTGCAAGAGTATTATCCAAACAATTGGAGGCCAAGCCGGAGGAAAATGTCTTCCCATAACTTTAGGAATGATATAGTTTTCCCTGTAATTTAATATGTTCTCAGTGGGATAAGTTACCAAGATCAGAAAAAAATGAAACATGAAATAATGAATCACTTCTGCCAGTCTGGCCTGCTGAGCCAGACCCTGCCTTTGTGTTGTCTTAAGCTGTTATGTGGACCCCCAGTTTCCAGAGTCTGGACTCAGATGGAATTATATTCTCCATAAAAATGTAAAATGTTTATTAAAAAATAAGGGCTAGACAACACATTTCTGCCATCCTTCTGTAGAGAAGAATGTTTAAACTATGATCTAATGTTGCAATTGGCTGAGAGATTGGACGCGTCTATTCATTTATTCTACTTACACAAATAAAATGATGAATAAAGCTTCAGTATAAAGCAAATGTAAGTGGCAGGCAGTTGTACAGGTTATAACTTATTGGAATGGCAAAATATTTCCATGTTAGTCCAATGCCTCATTTTTCATATATGAAGTTTTTAAAACTCTGAAAGCATCAAATGTGATGTAAATAGTGCAACCTGTGTGGAGAAGGACAAAGAGCCCTTTGAATTGTTCTTGTCTCCCTGCAGCTCTTTGATCAGTAAAGAAGAAATTTAGGTGGGCTTTCTCTCCTGCTCAAAACATGGTGCTCCCTGCCTTCTGCAGATCAGTCATAGCATGGCATGCAGTCACCAGCATCTTTTCATTGATGCTGAGCCCTCCTTCAAGCCTGTCCCCAACTGGCCCTGTTAGGTTCCGTGTTGCAGGACTTGAGGAAAAGATTTCGACAGGGATCTATCTTTTTTTGTTTAATGTGTGTCACAACAACTTGGGTAAACATGGTAATGGGGGAAAGTAAAGCAGTAAATCTGCATATTGGAGTAACCTGATAATATATTTCTTAAAGAAACTGGACCCAGCAAGGAGTAACTCTTTTGGCTTTGGGCTGTTGAGTGGGTGGCATGACTTGTGCAAGGTGCTAGCCTTTTGGGTTTTAGCTGTCAACTGCATTGTGCCAGGGGATGATGATGTATCATACTACTGGAAAGCAGTAGGGACTTTGTGTTATTTGATGTCTCGACTTAATTTACGATTATTGGAAAAACTTGTTCTGGGTAATACAATGGTAACATGAATGAGTTTGTATATGTTTTTGGCTGCAGTCCATACTCCCACCTCCATCAGTCCTCATTCAAAAACAAAAAAAAAAGACATTTTCTCCTGTGATCTAATTTGTCAGAAAATGGGAGGCAGGTATTCACTCAAGACTGAGCCTTACAAAGGCAGGAAGAGGGCATATGTCAAAGTAAATAGTACTTAATAAGGGGCCTGAAATAAGGTGCCCCACTGAAGATTTCTGTTTTGAGCCCGTGCAACTCCCAGCAGAGCATCTAGCTATTTCATGAACACTTACTCTCAAGAATTGTGTGAGATGCCTGCCCTAAAACACTATTGGAAACCAACAAGCTGTGACTTTTCATAACTGGGTGCTAGATCTGTATTCTTCAGAATTTTTAGGCATCCACAAATTCCATCACAGTGAAGTGTTTTGCTTTTCTCAATGCTGACAGGTCATTTATCCAGCTAAGTTAAAAATAAATATTCCACTCCAGGGATTCCAGTCTGAAGACTTCAGTTAATGCATTTCTTTTTAATATTTATGTTGCTTACAGGATCATGGAAAGGAATATGACTAAATTGGGAAGCACGCAAGCAGATTTATCTGCCATATGTTGCTACAAGCAGGAAAGCATTGTACCACTGGGTGTCGCTCTCACAAAGTTAAAAGTATTTTGGAAGTACAAATCTTTACACAGGCAATATAAAATACCGTGTACAGCCTGTAAAACTCGAGATTTCTCAGCAAAAGGAGGGCAAAATAATATAGAAGTTGCACTGTTAGCTGTCCCAGAAAGAAGCTATTGACAACTCTAGTGTTATATCCACCAAAAGACATTTAGGTTCATTTTCTTTCACTAAACCAATGGGGATGACAAATCAATGTTGTATCCATCATCTAGAACTCTTTGGGATTTTTTTCTAGAACTTATCTTTATTGCATGGATTATTTTGGGTGAAGAAGCAAGGCAAGCAGTAACTCAGGCTGATTTTCTGCTTCATGTCTATATATGTTTCAGGACTTCAGCAGAGTATGGAAGCTGAGTGTTCAAGTACAATTAAGTGTCTGCAGAATTTAACTTTCTCCTTAACTTTCTGGTTTTCAAAGAGCAGCAAGAAGTTGTAGGGCAGTAATCTGCCAAAGGATAATTTAGCTCTGGGAGCAAGAAAGCTGCAGTAATGAGCTTCATAATTAAAATGTCTTGGTAGAGAAGGGACTCATCTCTTGACAGAACAAGAAGTAATGGGGTTAAAGTACTGCATGGAGAACCTGAGTCACAAATCAGCAAAAGCTATAAACTGAGATTGGTTCCTCATACCGTGGGTAGATAAGTATCCTTCCAAGATGCTGTAGAGGATAGGGAAGCACTAAAATATACCAGTAGAGAATATCCATTGCTGAAAGAATTCAAGAATTACTTAGATGAATTTGCTTGAAATGATTCAGGAACAGCTGCTCCTTGGGGCAGAGTGACCTCTTCATCTCTTTTGACCTCTTTTGTTACAATTCTACCAACCTCTACATTCTCACTAACCTGCATAAAGCACTGACTATGCTCACATTTATATGGATTAGACTAGTTCTTCCTGTTTCGTTTACCCTAGCAGGGGTGACGTAGCATCTTCCACCATCCTTTTATTCCTGGTATGAAAAAGGTCTTGAATGGGCTGCAGCCATTGCTTAAAATGTAAATAGACTTAGTAATTTATCCTAAAACATGTTCAATAGCAAATAGAGATAGCTAGAAAATCCAGCAAGTACTAATGAAATATAAACTATAGCAAGCTGGATAATTTTCATGTGTCATACAATAGAACAGAATGTCAAGGCACTGTGCAAAATTTAACTACATAATTAGTTGACTGAGTCATACAAATTCTTTAATTTCAGCCCTACCATAGATGGTTTTGGCATGTAGCAAACTGGTACAGCTTTATTTGGGTGGTTGTTCCCTGTGAATTTTGATACTGGTAGAAAGCTCAGAGGAACCATCCTAGAAACTGCAGTTTGGGGCTCTTTTGGAAGAGGTGATTAAAAAAAAAAAAAGGTCATGGTGATATTTGCACTGCTGGTGTAAGCTAGCTTCACATACTGCTGAAGATGTTCCAGTGGATGATTCTTTTGGCCTTTAATGACCCGCAGTTAACCTAGTGGCTACAATTGCAAAGCTCCGAATCCCATTACACAGCTCATCTCTGTGAAATCAATGAATGCTTCCCTGATGACACACAAATAGCTCAACCCTTTTAAAAAGTGTCAAGAAAGACACCCCTCCCCCCATCCTCCCATGGCTCTTGTTCATTCATTTAAATGGGGAGAAAAATACTCCTAAAATTTCCCAGTTTCTAAAACTTCATTAATACAAAATGCAAGATACAGACTTAATGCATGGTTGTTTTTTTTTGTTTTTTTTTCAGTGGATCTTTAATCATCTCAACACCATAGAGGTGTCCTGTTTTGTTCAGTAAATGTTGGTCTCATTTAGTCATAAATGTATTAGGAATATCCTGCCTCGCTTTGGTGGCTTCCTCTATAAGATTTTAAAAACGTTTTACACTCCATTTTCTTCACTCCACCATAATTTAAAACAGAAGTAAATAAAAACTAATTTCTGACAGGTAGTTGTGATCTATTTCAATGTACATTGGTTACTTTTCTGATTAGAAGCTTGATTATATTAGCTGATTGTTTCTTGAATTTAACTTCAAGCGCTCCAAACCACAGGTGGCTCAAACTAATGGTCACGAATGCCATTACCAAGTTACTTGACTGAATAAGCAATGAAAGTCCTCACTAAGAGTTCCTTTGGAGAAAGGGACAACCACTTACACTGTCATTCATTCTTGCCCTACAAAATCTTTAAGGGTCTAGGTTCTTCTTTGTGGGATGTAACTCCAGCCGAAGTCTTAATGATCCAAGAGAAACATACTGTCCTTTCCTCAGGTCTAGTCTCTGCATGTGACACAATTTGCTGCTTCCATTAGGTTAGAAAACCGCCCCATCTCTAGTATAAATTCAAATGTTGGTTTTACAGAACAGTAAAGCAGGTTTATGCTGATGTCCAGCTTGACTTACTGCTTAGACCAGTATTTGCTAGTTCACAAGATTTTATTCTTGATGTCTCCAGGTCATGTTCACTCCAGATGGCCCTATTCAAACGGTCTGATGGAACTGGGCAGGGATCATCACTGATCTTCTTTTAAGAAAGGTAGCTCAGTTGTGAATTCTGGGGTGTGGCTGGTACTAGAAAAGATTTTGTTTTTATTTAGCTGCTCTTATTTTTTCATCTTTACAGTCACACCTGAGTCTTGGGCCTGTGATAATCCTGGGCCACCTCATCTCCATCTAAACTGGTTCTTAGTATGTATAAACATCCTGAGCTGCAATTCCAAATGCAGCCTGGTAGAAACCAAGGTTGTTCCTATTAAACAGAGGCTACTTTCTGCTTTAAGCAAAGTATTTTCACACTATGTTAGCAATGCCTATCCTCATGTGTGTATATATATATTTTTTTTCATAACTCTCATAAATCCTAATGAATGAATTTCCTTAAAAATCAAATGCCTCCTGTGAGAAGTTTCTGGAATATATTCCTGTGACTTCATTAAAATCTTAAGAGATTTCATAAAAATCATCCTGCTTAATCTAGCAGTATTCCTAAAGCCAAGTGGTGAGATCATGCTTCTAGACTAAGCTTAATTTTGTGCCTGTAGTGCACTGTGAAATGTTTGCAAGTGAGGGCTCTCCTGAACAGAGGTGAAGCTATAAGCTCTGGCCTCAGCGTGGTGTAATTAAAAGGTTAGTAGTTGCTTGTGTGCACTTTAGTGGAGGTTCACGTGGACTGCGGTGTGGAGTCCAGTCACAGCCATAGACTAAGACAAAATACAAAAACTTTCCATGGAGAGCTAGGTTTGCAGAATTCCACTACTTAGACCAGGAATCTAGAATAATACACGGCCTTTCTACAATCTTTCTGAATATTACTAGAAGCTTTAACATAGGGGGAAGGTTTCAGCTGGTTTCTTATTATCTGGAGATGTCACTCTGATATGATGCAATGGGAAATGTGCTGAGCTACAGCACACTAAATATGAGGTTATGCAGCATGAAGTCTAAACTAAAATCCATGCAAATGTAGGTCTGAATGGGTAATATCAGTTCAGAGATAAGCATTTAGCCTTTTTATTATTGTTATGTTTCTAGTTATTTGTGGTTTGGATAAAGAGCTCATGCTGCTCTTATCGCTGAGAGGCTGGCAGTCCACAATAACACACTGTGCTCTTTCCAGAGCACAAATATTGTTTTTGGTAAAGCAATTTGTGTTGTACTGCTTGTATTGCATTTTAGCACTTCATATTAAAGCTCCTCTCAATATAAGGGAGCAGATTGTCAGTTTTTCTAAAACTATTTTAGTAAAAACCTAGAAGAAACTTTATTTACCGTGCATAGTGGTCAAATCTAGATCCTTAGCTTGCTTCTGTTTTAATGTCTGAAACCCAGGATTTATATCAATGTGTGAGCCTTAATTCTGTTGCTGAAGGCAGTGGTTCCTTCAGGGTACTCGGTCTTCCTGAGATGAGAATTGAGCATCTAAGCTCATCACATTGACCTGTTCTGATGCCTCTATCTTGACACAAGAGGCAACTGCTGAAAATGAAGTGATATAAAAAGATACTTGGTCAGTCTCCTATGTAAGATGACATACAAGACAGAAATTTTGCTTAGGTGAAAGGATACTTGTTTAATGAAAGCTCACTTGTATAATGACCCAAGTAATTTAGAGTTTCATTTAGTCTCTGACAGGATGTTGGTCTACAGTGCCATCAGTTCCCTAAGACCTCATTCACACAGGTGCTTAACTTACAGCAGAAAACAGCCTGGGGTAGTGTCAGGACTGCTTTGCCATGCAAGACATTACCTATGCGGTCTTCAATGGAAACACATGAGGGGTTTCTTTCCTTCTTATAGAACGTCTTCCAACTGCTTCCCATAAAAAGACTGTTACAGTCATTGTTTGGTCTTTACCTACCACAAACTAGATACTTCACACAGTGGTTGCTGAAGTAAGTCTATTAACTTGCAATGTATGACTTTGAAAGATGGTGATGCTGATTTAAAGGTCCCAAATGATAATGTTTATTACTTCCCTTGCTGAGCTATTCCAACAGTTAATTAGTCTGTTATAATTTTAGAATGTAAAGTAGTGTGGTTGTGGCAACATATCACAATTTAATTATAGAAGAGAGCATTTATAGCTCTTTAAAGTCCTTTTCAAATAAGATTTCTTTGCTGTTTGAAGTATTGAATTTTTTTTTCCCAAATCAATCAGATTTCAAATTGCAGTGGACTTTAGATTAAATTACTTGATTTGTGGCAGGCCTTACAGAAATCTAATGCTGATTACTTTCGAGCAATAAATATTTTCATTTCATCAGAAGTGGGCCCACATGAACCTAATGAGGTTCAACAAGGCCGAGTGCAAGGTGCTGCACCTGGGCCAGGGCAATCCTGGACATGAGGACAGACTAGGAGAAGAACTCAATGACAGCAGCCCTGCAGAGAAGGACTTGGGGGTTCTGGTGGACAAAAAGCTTGACATGACACAGCAGTGTGTGCTTGCAACCCAGCAGGCCAACTGTACCCTGGGCTGCATTAAAAGAGGAGTGGGCAGCAGGTGGAGGGAGGTGATTGTCCCCCTCTGCTCTACCTTTGTGAGGCCCCACTTGGAGTACTTCATCCAGGTCTGGGGCCCCCAGCGCAAGAAGGATGTGGGGCTGTTAGAGCAGGTCCAGAGGAGGGTCACAAAGATGATCGAGGGGCTGGAGCACCTCTCCTAGGTAGAAAGGCTGAGAGAGCTGGGGCTGTTCAGCCTGGAGAAGAGAAGGCTCCGGGGGGACCTCATTGCAGCCTTTCAGTACTCGAAGAGGATGTATAAAAAAGATGGAGAGCAACAGTTTTCTCAAACAGACATTGACAGGATGAGGGGGAATTGTTTTAAACTAAAAGAGGGGAGATTTAGATTAGAGGTTAGGAGGAAATTCTTCACTCAGAGGGTGGTGAGGCACTGGAACGGCTTGCCCAGAGGAGCTGTGGATGCCCCATCCCTGGAGGTGTTCAAGACCAGGTTACATGAGGCCCTGGGCAACCTGAGCTAGTGGGTGGCATCCCTGCCTATGGCAGAGGGTTGGAACTAGGTGATCTTTGAGGTGCTTTCCAACCCAAGCCATTCTATGATCAGTACATCAAAGCAGTTACAGGTGCTATTCTCTATGTATAAATGCTGCTGCTGCTACCTACCAATATGCCAATGTGTGTCAGTTGTATGGAGAAGCAAAAGTCCTGATTTAATACTTGAGAAGGAGTCAATAACTTAATTGCTACAGAAAACATAATTAGAAATCATTAACTGTTAATAATGTGTTTAGAAGACTCAAAGCATTGCTGATTGTGAGCTATCATCTACCCAAATCATTTACATGCTAGACAAGCTTTAAGGATTTATGCAAGAAGATTCAAGGTGACAGCAGAGAAAACTAAGGAAATAATTTTCTAATCCTTTATTTCCTCTCATTTCACCTTAGTTGTTACCACTAGCTGTGTAGTTGGGAAGGTTGCTTTTCTAAAATTCCAGCGATTCCTTTCCAAAGACTGAAGTAACAAAGCAAGCCTTTTTAAAAGAATATTTACCTCTTTATCAATATTTTTTACTACTTTATGCATAGCCTATAGTACTCGTAATCCATCTTGGTCTGTAAGATATCAGTTAAATCATGCTCCTTTCTCAACTGCGGAAGTCTTTGTTAAGGGAGAGCTGGAAGGACATGCAATCATCTGGAGTATGCAGTTGGATAACTGAGCCTGGACTGCAAATGTGGAGCATAAAAGCACTCCCCTGCAGTGGGGTAGATGAATTTGTACGTCCAAACTTAGGGTAGACCACAGACACCTCTTTTATCCATCTCCCCTGCCCCGATCTATCAAGTACAAATATTGAATTCACAAGTGAAAGTAGAATTGCAAACAGATTGTTCTGAGTGACAGTCTCCTATGACAGACTTCCGAGGAAGCTTCAGAAATACTTTAAGCTTCAGAAATACTTTAAGCTTCTGGGCCCGACATCTATTTAGATTAAGTACAAACTAGGAACATACTTCCCGGCTGGAGCTCAGAGCCTATGACAGGAAACACATCTGAAGACAGGTATTTATACCAGACAGAGTGACCACAAGTACTGGAAGACTGATTGGAAGGTGTGTAGCAGTGTTAGTCTTCAAGTGCCAGTGGTAAATATGGTCACCTACACACATCATTTAAACAGCAAATCATTTTGCATTGATTATTACTTGCTCATTTCAAACTAAAGAGCCCAAGGATTACCTAACTTGAGTTTTAGAATAGTTTCATAGCAACAAAAATAGAATAGTGAGAACATATTAGCCACTGGGTTTGGCTCCACGTTTCCCCAGTTCTTCTTTTTACGAGACAATAACCTATGTAGCCACTGTTTCTTCTATGTAATTGGTTGTCATCCTGATTTGATATACTGTTATAATGCACACATCTCAAGGCTGTACATAAATATTTAGTATACTTGTCTGCTCATATTAGTCTTGTGTGGAATTAAGATGTATTACTAAATGTCTGCTCATTAAATAGTTGAACAGATGCTTTGTGCTTTTTTTCCTACTTTCATTGCTTATTTCATTATACATCTCTCCACAGAAAGTGAGCAGATATACCTTTCTATACAAGTAGACGATACAGGGGGAAAAGAAGAGAGTGAGTATTTAAACCTGGCTGTCCTACTTGGAAAATAAAATTTGTGAATTGTCCTGCATATCAAGTCAAAAGTAAATCTGAACATGCATGCAGGAGGCAGCTGTTAGTACGAGGAATTCTGGAGCTCCTAGGTATTTACTGATGACAAAACATTTTGTTACCAGATGAAGTTATTTTAAAATATAACTTTGTAATGCGTTCAACTACTTTAAATCTCTTCTCTCTGTATATAAATATTCTCTTTACCTGAATTCTAGGAAAGCTTCAAAAATGTCTTCTAAAAATGCTAATATTTTGCTTTTGGCACAACGATTGTCATGAAAACCAGAATAAAAGAGAGCATAAGAAAAAAGTTACAGCTGATGTGATAATCAGAAGACCATCTGAATGACTTAGTGTCTCTTTCCATGGAAAAATAGTCAAAATTGCAGAAAGCAAAGTAAATATGACATGCTCTTTTTGCAAGACAACCAAATCAGTTAGTCAAGGTCATGATTTTGTTGATAGGATCTTCAGTTGCTACTCAAGTCACTGCTAGGAATGATGAGTTGAGGAGTGAGATACAATTTGAAATACGTAACAGCAAGGCTTATGGAAACTATCAACTGAGCACCAAATGTAAACATAGCAATTAACACAAGATAATCACAACCTGCTTTATCTGGTGGGAATGATGTAGTTAGCCAACCCTTAAACTAAACTGATCAGTCTCTAACATGAAGATCTTGCATAATCTGCGTTTGAGTTACTTAAAGCTTCTGAGACTGTTAGCAGCTTCTCCAACAGAACAAAAACTTCAGTGGGCTTGCTGTAAGAGCAAGCAGGTTTACTCTTAACCAAGAAATAAATTTACTTGTGCTTAAATGTTTTGCACAAGCTGTGTCTCTGACCTAGAAACAGAGCTTGACTGACTGGTTGTTGAATTAAGTGTCCAATGTTTGTGGAGGAAATTATATGCTAAACATTTTCTAACTACAGTTTGAAGAACAGCTGAAGTAAAGTTTATTTCTGGAAATGTATAATCTTCTCACATTAGCTTTCTGCCTTTGTGGAAAGAATTACTTGCATGGAGTAGCTGGGTCTGTGACAGTCTTGCTAGAAGAGTGGCAAGTGTGGTACATGCTCCCAAATTGCCTCCCCAGTTGCTAAGTAACAGATGTTCACTTCTCAAGTGGCTGGAAGCAGCTTGATTGTCTGGCTGAAGGAAACTGCTGACTTCTACGGCATCCTTGGGCAGCACTTATACAGGGTTTAACAAAAAATTGTTTTTGAGGAAAAAAACCTGCTGTTTTGAAAGTAACATTTTGTATATACATAAATGACATTTGTATGTGTTGCTTAAGGTATTATAAAATATTGCATTGTTGAGGTTGAAACTAAGCAACCACTCTGTCCCATTTCCTGGCACGGGAGGGCAATGATTCTTCTGCAGGGTATGCTCTGGTTGTGCACAGCTCTGGTGTGTTGTCCCCAGGCATTGTGTTCCAGATGAAACATAGAGCACTCCAGCATTCCTGAAAGTTTGACCTGAACATGAAAACAAGTTCCAATGCAGCTGCCATTCACTCAGGCTTGCATCAGTTGCAAAGAATCTGTATGTAACTTTTACAAGAGGGATACTCCCCCCTGTTATCTCCTGGCCCTTCAGAAACCTGTTCATAGTGGGGTTTAGTTGTCTTTTATCTGATGGCTAAGCAGGAGCAGCCATCCCTACAGAGCTATACACCGTCCTGTATGTATCACTAAATGTTAGGCATGGAAGTGGACGAAACCTGTAAGCCATAATTTGATTCATTTCTTGCTTCAAGGCTGTTGTAGTTCAGTCTGTAGTATACAACTGCCTTGTCTTTTTATGTCTGTACAACCACTGAGAAATTGTTTCCAGATCTTGTGTATGGAAAGGAAGGAAAACCAAACACAGCTGAATAAACAAGCCTGTTGTGAGAAAGTGCATAAATTATTTGACAGCAACAAAGTTCTGGTCTAACACACACTGAGATGAAATATTTTGTGGCTGTTCTTTTACTGGGGAAGTGAGGACTGACATTATTTCAGAGTGTTTCCAGCTGAGCAAAACACTTGAGTATATTCCTAATTTTAAGCACATGAACAGGTCCATAGCCCTTCAATTACTGTTCTTTGTTACTGTGTAAAATCCTGAGCTCCTTTTTCAGAGCTTTCTTATTTTTTCTAATGAGGCAATATTCCCAATGATTCCATAACACACAAGTTGTTATGCAAGCTATTTATAGACATTTTTAACAAAAATAACTTGGACAAATCTATTGTACAGAGACTTCCAAGCAACACCAGGCTGCAAAGTTCCCTCTATCTTTTCTTTGAATCCACACTAGAAAACGGAGAGATAAGTCAGGCAACTTTAAAACCTCTTAAGTATCTTGTGTGCATTTGGCAGTAGCATGCTGATGAATGCTGAGTAGAAGGTTGTTGGTCTCTGCCCAACTGAATTACAAACTATTTGCATAATACAGCCTGGTTTAGAATGAAAAGAGAAGGTTCACCCACATTGTCTGTCATCTAAGGAGATATTAACTAGAACGACCTACTATAAAAATAGATTTCTGGTTCTTTTATTCTGTCACAGAAACAATAAGACCTGGGAAGAGGAGAAAGCATGAGAAACAATGCACCAATGGCTCCCAGCTGAGGCAGGAGTCAAGCCTGAAAAATTGTATCCTACAAAGCTCCCCAGCCAGGGGTTTATCTAAAAATGCTGGAAAAATTACTTTCGTTTCAGGTTCCTCAAGACACAAATTTTCTTAGCATTTGGTACTTGTTCTCTTCATGCCTACAGTAGTCTTTGTACTCAGTAAAGTTCAAACAGATTTGATACAGGAATAAAGGACTAAAGACCTCAAATTACTATAAGGTTCCTGAAAATATGTAGCCAAGCAGGGAAGAGCCAAGCTATTAAAAAAAATCTGTACTTACAGAATTTAATCTATTTTCTTACAGAAATGCCATTGGAGAGTTGTTTTTTTTTTTTTTTTTCCAGAAACTACTTCAGTAGTTTGCACACAGTTCACACACTGCTTGGAGTGCTTAATCTCAGAGTCCAATGCCCCAAAGTCTTCAGACCACAGTGTGGCACCTATGTCAGGAAGCATACCCAAAGCACTACTCTGCCAAACAGTATTTCACTAGACAGAAGCACAGAAGTCACCATTATTTCAGTCACTGTGAACTGAAACGGGAAATCAAAAGACTACTAGGCATTTTAGTTACTTTGAGATTCATTCCAAGAGAATGTGACCTGAGCAATCGTGAGAAGGAAAGCTAGGAATGCAAGAAGGATGTTTTTGTTTACTCAAGAAAGCATGAGATGTGAAACAGTATTTGTACAGCAGTATAGCAAGTGAATGGGAGTGTTGGGACCAGGGCCCAGATCATCAGCTTTCCTTTCCAATCCAAAGGCCTATACAGTGGAAATCTTGTAGCTGAACATGTAAAGATATTTGTGTTGGAGTAGATGCAGGTATGATATGATACCTATCAAGTCCATCGTATAACTAGAACATAGGCTTTACCACAGCAGGCAGGATCACAGACTTATCTGATATGTAAATGAGGCTGATTGTGCTGGAATTCTTCCTAAATGCAGTGTAGGTGGCTGCATTTTGGCTCTGCTGGACTTATCTATGAATAATGACTTAGTGGGGTGTGTGTGGTAAGTCCAGTACCTTGCACATGCTACTGCTCCTGAGAAAGCCCTGTTGGGCTTGCTGCTTGTGTTGCACACTTGTCTTTGTATCAAGGGAGTCAGGCAGCCAGTATGTAAGCTGGTACCTGTGAGCTGTGTGTTCACTTTGTGCAGGAGGAGATGCTCTGTGAATTAAAGTGGGGAGTTGTTTGTGTCTGGATTTTTAAGGGGTCCAAACAGCCACCTTTCACCTAGCTCCCACCCAGGTAAACTGCTGTCTACATCAGCACTATTAGTTCCTTACTTCCATGAGCAATACACAAAATTGGAAATTCTACTTTAAAAAAAAAAAGTGTCTGAAATCAGCCTGCTTAGCTAGCAAACACTCGCTGCCATTGCAAGTCCCATCTTTGCGGTACAATGCATTCCTTCAGAGCAGAGCTTGCATACTGTGCCTCAAGGGCAGTGCAGGCTGAGCATTAGTTGTAGCGTACTCTGACCTGACAGCAGCTGACCCTGCAGTGACAATCACAAGCTCCTGCTAACCAGGAGCAGAAAGTGACAGGCTGTGGCACTGATCCTGCGGTCCTCATCGCTTTATCAGGAGGGTAGAGTCAGGCCCTGTGTTTTGCATTACTGCGCATCTTGAAAGCATTAAAGAAGTGATGGAATCTCAAAGCAGCATTTCTCTCTCATTTCCATAGTCAGCCTCTTTTTTGTGTGCTTTCTACAAATTATGTGCATTTGAATATCAAATGTACTTGGTGTATTAAAAGGAAATTCTTTAAAAGCCAGCAAGCAAATATCACATACGTGTATGTAGAAGTACACATACATGCCCAACCACACACGCATACACTAAGAGCCCATTTTACTTTCTGAATATTTTTTTTAACACAAAACCAAGCATACGTTTTAGTCTCCACTATAATTATAATCAACGTCGTCTTCTAGGAAGATAAAAAGAGAAGAGTGGGAATCAGGGAAAGGGAAATGTTAGAAGCCTTTTCATTAGGGTTTTGTGTATTTAAAGAATTTACATTTTTAACCAGTGGCAAATTTATTTCATACTACATAAGCTGTAAGGATCCTTTGGGATAAACAGCATGAAAGCTGTCATTTCGGAACAATCATCTATTTTCTGTTTATTGAAAGTTTTCGCCTTTTTTTGCCACGGTGTTTTGCGCGTGGCTGGAAATATTTGTTCAAAATGATAATTGTCAAAACAGCTTGTTCTGTTTAGAACTGACTTGTTAGAGAGAGCTGCTTGTGTTATGAAAATAGAGGGAACAGTGCCAATTAATTCCTTTGGACTGCAGGTTGCAACCTGGGTGATGCTTGCCTGCCTTAAAGCTAGATGTGATGATCCATAGCAGTGTGCCTACCAGCCACATGTGGATACCAAAGGAAAACATGCCACATTTCTCAAGAATTCAGGAGAGGAAGCCTGAGAAGTGTATTGAGAGCTGTGGAGTCTGTGACTTCAGTGTCTGTAGCTCAGGTTTAGGGGCATGGATGACCAGTCATTTCCATAGAAACTAGTTGGTTCCCACGTCGGACTAGTGGGTAGTCCCATTCCACTTCCCATCAAAGAGTACTTTTATTACTTCCACTGCAAAGTCAGACTGGGCTGGATCTTTGGGGCTTTTTGGTTTGGAATGCCTTTTAAATGATACTATCTGACAGCAGCTTGTAAAGGGGCATGCTGTCAGCTTTTTATCCCTGCCCTTAATCTTGGGTCAGGAGCACGGCAGCCACCCAGGACTGGACAGGGTAGCACAAAGTAATGTGGACCAAACTTTACTTTTGGCCCATTGCACAGGAGAGAGGCATGTAAGTGTATCTCTTCTCAGACACCCTGTCTAGCTCTCAGGCCCTGTCTATGCACGTATTCAAACACCTGCTGTTAGTTACAGGGGCTTAAAATTCCCAGTTGATGAAAAAGATGCACATTGGCAGCTTCTAACTTTCTGGGGGAAAAAAAATCTTCCTGCCTTCTGAAATGAGGCTGCATTTTACATGAACGGTCACTAAAGGATGTGAAAGTATGGATGTCCTAAAATTTTGCTAAAGCACAAAGACACTGCTAAAGTCTACTTGCTGCTTGTTTGCAGATCTGTAATTTATCTGTCTCTGCCTCAGTCCCATTGATTCTCATTGTGCTGGTCATGGGAGATGAGAGCACCAAGATTTTTGTCCATGTTTTGCATTTCAATATTAATAGCAGGAAAATATTTATTGGTTTAAATTTTCTATTCAATCCACCAGAAAGAGGAATTAAGTCCACTTCTCATTTCAGTGATGTTTTTTCAGTAGGATCCTGGTAAGTTTTAGATGGCACTGCATTCTGGCTGGGACAGGATGGGACATGAATTTGCAGTTTCTTAACCCAAGAATACTATTCCACTTTCTTAAAGACAAAAATCAGTTGTCTTTGCTTTCAGACTAGATTTTAGATAAATCCTTGTCTATGTCAATGTGCAGTTTCTGGGCCTTATCATTGTAAGGCTGTTGTTACTGTAGCAGTATCAATAAATACATTTTTAAAAAATTATAATTGAGTTTAACTCTCCTTGGAAGCAAATGGCTTAACCTGAAGTGCTCACCAGTGTGTAGTCCTTCCTCCTCTAATCAATTTTTTGTTCTATTAGTTGATCTTCTTGTTTGTTTGATTCTGGACACTGTAAGTTGTGATAATTCCTTCTTTAACACTTTTCTATTTTACTAGTAAATGATGAACAGGAATACTTTTTTGACAGTTGTTCATACAGACTTTCCAAAAGTCACCATCAGTGATTGCATGTTATTATTCTTGTTGTGTGAACTCAGAATCCACACCCAGCAATAGTTTCTTTGCAAGCAGTGTCATTTGTGTAGATTTAAGATCAATAATATCTCCAGGTGCCGTTTGTTTAAAACTCGTGGTTCTTTTGACAAGCCCATTGCTATGTTTTGTTCCAAATGTCCTAAGAGAGCTGACAAAATAGTTAGACATTTTGGAAAAAAAGTAACATTCGCACCAGTAAAAACCTTAATTAAGTTCTGAGATAAGGAAAGAAACCATATTACCACTGTTTTCTTACTACAAAGCATCCTTAGGAGCCAAAATATCACCACAAAAATCAGGAGCAGGATGATGAGAGCAGGCTTAGTGCTGTCACTAGGCAACCCATCACTTTAGCTTTAAGGCGTTTGCACTGTGATAGGATCGGGGTAGAAATCAGAGTTGCTGCTTTCTTTAGAAAAAATAATATTGAGCATGTTTGTTGTTTTTTGTGGGAGAGTGGTTAGGAGACTGATCTGATATATACTGCAGCTAAATACAAGGCTTGGAAACTTTGTGAGTGTTCAGCTAAGCATCATTTTACAGAGGAGCTGACTGGTGTGTAGCCCTTGACGTGACCTTGTCTGAATGGTATTGAAAATATGACCACATTGTTTTCAAAAATAAATGCTTCAAAAGGTATTTCCATGGAGAAAAGCTATTAGCCACAGCATCCATCCTTCCCAATATAGACTGATGCACAAACAGAAACAGTAGATACTGTATGCTTGTAGATAGATGCATTCTTCTTGGAGGAGGTTATTACAAACAGTCATTGCTAGGTGACAGCAAAACTGTGATTTAGCTTTGGAATGTAGCAGCCTGTTCCAGTCCCATGAAGTCTATACCGTAGGCAATGTAATGACTGCAGCCTACTTTCCATTTACACAAGAGTGACATGCTGCTTTCAACATTTAATGAAACTGGAAGGGTGAAGTTGAAGCTAAGTCAATTAATAGTTCTTTTCCTTTATATTTTTAATACAGTATATTTTCTCTTGTCACATCTCATTTATGGTGTGCTCTTAACTGAGTTTTAGAGCTGGGGGTGTAATTTATTGCAACTGCTATTCCTGTTAAAAAAAAAAAAAAAAAAAAGTAATTCTCAGCTGGTTAAAAAAAATGTGTGATATGTTGTCTTGAAACTTTAATAAAATAGGTTTTCTGCAGCAAAGTATAGAAAAGGTAATACGTCAGCCTTTGGATATGCTTGATGAAATCTTGGATCTATAGACAAGTCAGAAGGTTCCAGTCTTAGGTGACAAGTAACAGTATATGGGACTACTTAAGAAACACTGGCTTTATTATTCTCTTATTCACCCTTTTAGCTCTAAGTCTTTAGATTTAACATTATTTGCCAAACAGACAGACATCCTTTTATCAGAAAACAGATGGGGTTTTGTACATGTTGAAAATCATTGCTTCGGTGAGCAGTCCAAAGCTGCTTGTGCACTGCCTTCCTCTGGACGATACAGTGCCTTCCACACTGGCTTCTTCTGTTGCTGGAACAATGAACTTGTTCCCTGTCTGGAGATTTGTGAATCAAAAATGTCTGCAGGAGGCAGTTGTAATATCACATACTCCCTTTCAAATAGAACAGGACAACAAACATCACCAACCTAAGAACCAAATGGAAGCTATTTCTGACCTAAGTTTTTACTTTTTAAGAAAAGCGTAATTTAAGGAGTATCTATATTTTTGCATTATGGATAGTGCTTTGGAATTAGGGCTGGTAAGTCTTTAGAACTGTACTGACAAGAGTTTGTGATATGGGTCTGTAACCCCCTTGCTCCTGGGGGGACTTTAACAAGATTGCGCAAATGGCATGGTGGCAATGATCCTTATATATGAATAGTTTTGCTCCTGACTGAAGCCGATCTGTCTGTTGAGTGCTGAAGATCTTTGGTTGTAAACGTTTGACATGAAGTTTTAAGCTTAGCACAAAATCCTGCAGTCACCCCATCCTCTGTGATCTTAGGAAAGCCTTCATTGCATTTCCTTTAAAAAATATATACATAGTCTTTCCAAGGGTCATAAATTTTAGTTCAAACCATAAAAAAAAAAAAAAAAAAGTATTAGCTAATGGTTTAGAAGTAGCTCTGTACAAATGTTGTGTACCTGATTGTTCTCTTACACACCTAAATTTCTGTGATTTTTCCCCAGGACTGCCCTTCCTTTGCCACCTTTAAAGATCAATATAAAAATCATTTTGTCAGTAGATTAGTGTTAGCAGATTTATGCTACTCTTCCCAACACATCACATTTCAAAATAGAGCATAGCTGTAAGGCTTTGTAAGGACAGCCATGAAATATTTCTTTACCAGATAGGAACATTGTTAGGTAGCAAGATTTAATGTTCTGTTCCTGACTTTCAGCACTTCTCTTCCTGCCTTTAATTGCACCAGATAAAATCCCACCAGTAACACATGAAGACCCAGCTATGCTCTTGGCATTCCCCATACATGTCTCCGCTATTAACAGGGGAACGACACTGCTTTTGACAGCTTTGCCCTGTAGGACTTTTTCTGTGGACTATATTTGTACACTCTAGTCTGTGAGCCATGAGAAGTATTTGCAACATGAAATTCTCCTTTACTTTCTCATGTAACAGGAGAAATTAGCAAAAGACTCATTTCAGTAATTTGAAATGAATACTGCATATTGCATGCCATATTGTTAAAAAAAAAAAAGGCAGGAAGAGACTTAAGTAACAAACAGTCTGGTTCAGGTATGCATGCTGCACTGTATGTTGTATTTTTATATACAGCACAGCTTACTATCATGACCTGTGAATGGTATAGGCTCCAGCTATCCTGCAGGCCAGCATGATGTGCTGTAAGATGGCATTGTAAGTGATAGCAACAGTCTTGTCAAAGAGAAAGTTTTGTGACACTATGTTCTACAAATGAGGTGGAACATGGGGAATTTGTGTGTAAAATGAAAACAGACTTCTCCTCATGAAGATACCAGTGTGGAAGAAACCTTAAGCAAGACACAACAGATCTATTCTTAAAACCCCTGCTAGATTTTCATACAAGTAAGCCTGTTGGTCAGAGCAACTTGTAACTTCTAAGTTGGAAGCAGTTCTTTGAGCATCCCTGCTTAATGAGGCTGATGGGACCAAGAATGGCTGTGTACTCAGGGATCTCCAGCATTAGGATAACGTGAGACAGCTGGAGCTGCTGAAATCAACTCTTCTGGGCTGCCCAGAGACATCCCTTATCTCCAGCACAGCCAAATATGGGATAATGGCATATTCAGAGAAGTACTGTCATCCCCAGGTTACATGAAGATTGGTTATGAGAAGATTTTTGTTGAGGAGATCACACATACAGCACCTGAACTTATATAAAAACCACACAGATAGAATACATGCGTTCTTCTTTCCCTGGTGTTTGAAACTATTCTGGGGCAGCAGCAGAATAACTGACACTGCATCTCATTTTCAGTGAAAGTTTTATGATATAACCAGAGTGAAAATCAAAGAAAAAGAATTTGTCTCAATGTGTGACCAGGGGCAGATGAGTTTAATGGGCTAGAGTTCATTTTTAAGCTGTATTAATGCACCACATGGATGGTTTTAACTATCAATGCTCTTCTCACTCCTCGAGAGTATTTTTAATTTTTTGCTACTTAAACCATGTAAACTTTGTTCAGCACCTTCACCCATGTCCTACACTAACATCCAGGTAGAACTTACTGCAAAATATTTCAACTGTAAAACTACAGAACAGAGCCCCTTTCCCTTCTCTGCAAGTAGCTGAGACCCCTATGTCCTCCACAACAAAGCATACGCAACAGTGTGACTAATCACGTCAGAGTTTCCCCCAAAGAAATATTTCCTGGTAGGGAGAAATAAAACATACATATAAATGAATAGTAAATTCTTTCCGTTTTTGTTAGTGTCGAGGGATGGCTTGCGGCAGCTCTGCCCTGATTTCTTCTTATCTTTTTTATTTTCTGTGGAGTGCAAAAGATTGGTAACATTGCCATCAACATTTGACAGCCTCTATGCTTGGTTGACCAGAGATTAAAAGAGGATCAGGCCAAGCTTCTTCACACTGCAACAAAATCCGCAGCACATTAGCATTCTGACTGCAAAATTTAAGAGAAAAGGTTAATATAAAGCTCAGAGTTGAAATAGCAAAGAATATTAGAAGTGACATGTTGGCCATAAGCTCTGCTTTAGGCTCTGGAAAAAAAAAATAGAACAAGGTTAGTTCTAACCTTGAAATTAACCTTTTTCTATTTTTTTCTTCAGCCAGAAGACCACCTACAGGCCAAGATGTCACCTCTAGTTTTTTGTGTGTATTTCAAACATATACTTTGACCCCATTTTTGTGGTTTAGTCTTTGGATTTATCCAATATAAAGTGGCCACTGTGCTGATTAGACTGTTTTACTGGAACTATAGGAAAGATTAAACATTATTTGTGGTAGAATTCTTGCTCTGTTTCAGCTGAACCAAATGCAGTTGTCTGATATTCACCATCCTGTTTTTTTTGTGACCCTACTATTTTTTTTTTTTTCTGGCTATTTGTTCCATGTCATTTGCAGTAATCTGAGTTCATTTGTTCAGCTTTTGGCATACGATCCTAATATAGTCAGCTGCTGCAATGAATATGTGGAATTTCTGCAATCTGACTAAATATCAATAGGCTATTGAACTTTTATATTATGCATACTTGTAATCAAGTCAACTGCTTGAGAATTTGCACATCTATGCATTTAGATGTGGAAAAAATAGTCTGTTCATGTGATTAAAGTCTATATCCTAATACTTATGCATAAAAGGACCAAATTAAGGTTTTGCAGACAAGTTTAATTCCAGTACTTCCTCTTTGTTTCGTGCTTGACTTTGCAACCTGAATACCATTTGTTATAATGTCATTTTTAAAAAATTTATAATATCCACAGAAAACTGAGATAAAGAATAGTCAGTGGTCACAGTTGATGTATTCTTCATTAATAAGGCACATATGCTATTAAAATAGCAGAGGGAAGTAACGGAGGGGAAGCAAAAGCTACTGAGTTCTCTCTATTAGCATGAGCTTTGTGTCAGGACAGGAACTCTGAAGGGCCAACAGAGGGGCCTGAAGGAGAGGAGGAGGCAGCACCAGGAGGTGTTGAGAGTCTACAGTTAGAGGAAAGTGGGGTCTGAAGAGGCCTGAGTCTGGGTAGAGAAACAGGTAAAGGCAGAGAGAAAATAGCATCGGTCAAAAGGTTACCTAGGTCAGTTGTATTCTAATTCATGCTCTGGTATTGGTCTTCTGTGTTACTTTTCGTGGTTGCTCTTCATTTGATTTTAATTGTGAGCCACTGAGGACAAGGACTGTTTCATGCAGTGTGTTTTGTGCCTTGGAACATCACGACAAAATCATGTCTAAGATCAGAATGGTAATTGTGTGGCAATTGAGCCATTTCAAAAAGAAATTTCAAGTTGCAGAAATGGTAAGAAAAATAAAAGAAAAGAGAAGTTGAAGGGACTTGGCTTTTGAATATATATCATTGGTTGCTAACACCATCCTGGCAGTTACTTGGATGTTTTTTCACCAACAGGTTTTTGCAGTGTTTGCTGAATGCTTCTGGACCAGGAGCTTACAAAAGGAAAAGACAAGTCATTAATTGTTTATGTTCTCATCTCTCTCGTTCTAAGGATGGAAGATCAGACAAAGTACACTGACCAAAATAGAGAATAGAGCTCTACTTCTCCCTCTGATTTCTCTTGGATGTGAAGGGATAGCCTGTAATGTTGGCAGTTCACAGCGTTTCATGATGTGCTGTGGATTTTTTTTGATGGGTGTGTCTAATGTCTAATTCAACTGTAATGACCAGTGTGGTAGCACGATCCACGTGAAAAACTTATTTTGCATACTTACTTTATATTAACCATAGCATAAGTAATTGTTAAAACAAATGCATCACTACTGAATATGTCATAAGTTTCTAGCCTAGAGAAGAAACTTCCTAAACTTCTCCTGTCATTCCTGTCCCCACTTACACTTCTCAATTCTGTCAGTCTACTAAACCTCGTGGAAAAGGAAGGTTATTGTTGTCATTATTGCCTCTTTGCCTCTCTTCATATATTCATGGCTTGTCTGAGTTTTCTCCACCTTCCATACCTTCTCTAAAATACCAGCCAGTTCTTTCTTTTAAAATGCCCTGGATGTTTTCCGGTGTCATAGCTCCTATGTGTCTACCTCCCCAGTTCCTAAAATCTACTCTCCTCCAACCTTGATTAATCCACTGCTGGTGTCTGGAAAAGAAGATAGTTTTAAGTGTTCAGTAAAATCATGATCCAGGATGACTGCCTATTGCATGCCTTCTTGTCATGAACCTCCTGTTTCCTTCATGAAGGCCCAACTGAAAAAGCATCAACTAAGGGCTGTCAATAACCAAACTCCTATCTGAGCAGAATATGCAGGGATCCCACGTATCGCCAGCCTGTGGTACTGCAGCTCTACAGGCACCTACCAGTTCGGGTGGAAAGTCAAAACCAGGGTAACTTATCAGAAATAAGCCATTTTTACCAGCTACAACATCATTTGACTTGACTAGCATTAGCATCTATTAGTGGTTACTTGCATCATCTGTTCTACTGTTTCCTTCCTTTCAGGGTGATAGCCTCTATTTAAAATACTTGAGTTCAGGAAGGTGTGATCTGTCCCTCTCTAGTGTCTGACACACTCGGGCTCTTCCCCTTATTTCATGCTCTACTTTGTTTTCTAATTCAGCTCTGCAATGAGGAGCCACTTCCTCCTTGTGATAGAGAAGCAGTAATGATAATTGTCTTTTGCAAAGCAATTCAAGGTAACTAATCAGAATAATGATAGCAGCAGCTGTGACTTCTAATGAAGTTAGAAACTGTCAACCTGATGGTAATCATTGTCTTAAAAAAAATCTTTCTGATAAATTATCATAATCAGTGCACAATGGGCCCTACCTTCTTTGCCACTTTTGGGGAGATGCATAGGAATTCACTCATCCTCTGGTTGTTGTATCAAAGGGCTTATATTTAATAACTGTACAATTGTGCTTGCTGTCTGAAGCCTCTGCACTAAAATACCGTCCATGAAGATCTGGACCACGTGTTCTGCCAAATGCACTGTGCTAGATAGTTTCAACAACTCTCACCCTTAGAGACTCCCAGGAAATAATGCAATACTTTCAGCCTAATTACTTCAAACACCATGAGGATCTAACTAATTTAGGGCACACATGAAAGGAGACAAAGGAACAGTTTCTTTAACTGGAATAACTAACAGGTGAGGTGGGATGAAAACAGGTAGACTGAAAAAAAGTTACAAAACTTGGAAAGCTGTATGTATTTGCATTATGGCTTTTAAAGTAATATGATGTTGATAGTATCAAAGGGTTGATAGTATCTACATATTGAAGTTGATTGTATTAAAGAAAAAGTGTCCCCAAAACTGTAAGAGTCCTATTTTGAGCTTAGATCTTGGACCATGTGTTAACTTTGGTATACTTTAAGAGCTGTCCCCATGTGCTACCAGTCAGCTTTCCTGTGCCTCACAAGAACCGCAGAGGTCATGTGAAATGTGACCTAGTTGCAGTTCAGAAATGGTAATGGTGATTTCTCCCAAACACTGGAACAGACACTGGGACCTCAGCAAGAATCCCAAACACTGTAGTCTCAGAATAAAATACTTCACCAGCAAAGCTGCACTGAAAGTTTTCCCAGGGTCATCAGACCACTGCTGAGAACTCTTGCTATTTCTCTTTCTGTCCTTTGCTATCATCCCTGGCAGCCCTAGTTGTATGGAGCCTGGTTCTGTTGGTGTCAAGGAAGTGGAAATTCTATTTTTTATTTTTTTTTAACATACGTTGCTAGATGTCTTTAGCTTGGAGCCCAGTTTGCCATAAAAATACTTCATCCATGGGTTATGAACTGACTGCTGACCTTCTGAATGATGCAGCACAGGATTCTCTTGTAAACACATACACAGATAGGCATGTGTTTGCTTATTGGAGGCTCAAGTTTGTGCATTGCCTTGTGATGATGAATTTTATTTGAAACCCTAAATGAGGCTGTTTCCAGTGTAAACAATCTGTCTTTAGCTGGAGGTACATACAAAGATGCTTTGAGGAAGTTCTTACTGCCTACTGCTCTTGCAATATCGTGCTGAGAATATTTTGTTCTGTTCCCAACAGATTTTACCATTATTTCTGTAAATATTTGCTCTAAGGAAGAGCAAACAAAGTTCTGGAAGACTGTAAGAACATTATTCAAAATCATGGTTAATATTCAAGGAATGTCCTCTTGAGGCACTATCAACTCTCTCCCTGGGTTCTTTTTCTTTTTACCAAAATTATGTGTGAATCTGAATTCTAATTCTGTCTCTGTATTGAAAAACATAAGTGTACAAATCTCTGTAAGCACGTCTCTATTTTTTGTATGGCAGCTCAAAGGACTAAATGCTGTTAGCTGTCATACGTAAACAGAAGAAAGTACTTTTCCTTGAAAAGTGTACAACTTTCATCATTGAAGATAAACAGTAAGCAAGAGATGGTGATCTCCATTTTCAAACTGAGGAAAGAGAAGCAGCTTGTCCATTGTTACACTAGTAATCTGGCAGACGTGGGAGCCAAAATTCAGTCTTATGTCCTCCAATGGTCATGTGTTTGCATTAGGATACTTTTTTTTTCTGTAGCTGGCACATTGTATAAGTGAAAAAATATTCTAATTCATTCTGTTCAGCTACTCCGAAACACTGCATTGATCACAATAATCTATAACTTTAAAAATTTTCTTTGATTTTTACTTAGCTTTAACTTCTTTTTGAAATACCACGAATAGGCTTATAAGCACAAATCTGTTTTCAAAATGAGAATAAATTAAGTAATTGTTATTCTGTAATTTAAATTGAAATTTAACCATAAAGCAAAAATAGGTCTCTGGGTTATAACACGAAAGAACATCAGTACTTGAATTTCGAGATCCTGAACTAGGCAGTCTCCAACATGCACATCTTGGAAGTTAGATTCTAATAATTTTCAAAATATTGACTTGTTAGGGCTGCGACTTTTAAAGACCATGCTTTCAAACTTCTTTAATTGCAATTACTGTGGTTAGAAATTCATTTCAAGTCTTTAATGAAAGCTGAAATTCCCGTGTAATCACTTAGCTTCAGTAGCGGAGCTTTAGGAATTATACCATAAATGCAAAATTCATGATATACCATGAAGTCTAGTAAGGCTTGGGAATTAATCAGATCACTGATAGATCGAGATCGCTGATAAATCGATTTCTAGTGCTTAATCTTATCTTTGTTTATCTCTTTGCTGGGAGAAGCTCACCTCAATGGCAGGGCAGAAGAAACTTCATTGCTGTCTGAGGAACTATTTCTACTTATGTGAAACCTAATGCAATGCTCGGCTCCCTCCTGACTTTCTCTTTGAAACAGGTTGAGCTCCATCTAAGTTCACTGCAATATGTCCTTTTTAGGTCTGTATGTGAATTCTTTCTGTCCATTATGCAACTGCTCCTGTCTAGGCAGTTGTAAAGCCCTGCTGGGGAGCAGTAGGAAGAAGGATTTGGGTGGCATAAATGGGCCTCTCTACCACTAACATCTGTGATTCTCGTTTTATCGTCTTCTCTCTCCAATACATATAGCAGCTTCCTTATTATAGCACTGCCGTTAGGATGAAGGTTAAGTATTCTGACATCTTCCCAAGTCTAGCGAATAGATTTAATAACTAGACAATGGATTTTTTTTTTATTCCTGCCCACCCACATCCCCTTCACTGACTGTTGCTTGTGATTCTATTATTATCTGGCATATACTAACAATGTTCTTCCTTTCAAAGGATTTTGAAGCATGCAGCAAAATATCAGAAATAATTCAAATGAATATGCGAAAGGCCGAAAGAAAGGACAATGGACCTTATGTTCATTTCACCATATAAACAATCCCCAAATGCCTTATGTATTAACATACCATTCTCTAGTAACGTAACAACTTTATATGTCCATATTCAAAGCTAGAATTATTCTCTTCTTTGCTGTTATTCCTACACAGAGATTAAATTGAGATGAGTAAGTGCTGTGGGTAAGTAAGTACTGTGCTAGTGAATTCAAAAGTTTTTGAATATCTGCTATGTGAATTCCACTGATTTGACTTTTCATCTACTTACAGTGCTTATTTGAATATTTTCTAACTCAGATTTCCAGACTAGTAAAAAGAATATACCGTGTGTACTACATACATATTAAACATCAATATCTGTGATGCACATTTTATTTGAGAAGGTAATATTCCGTAAGGCTTTCCAAAATATCACAGATGAAAGCAACCACATAAACTCTACTTAATATCGTTTCAGTTGATTACAAGTGGCTGTGCTTTATAACATAGTTTATGCATTGGAGCAAAGGGGCAGACTTTTATGGGTCTACGTGTTGCTCTTGTCCTCCGTGGTGTCACCTAGTCATCAACAATGTAATCTCTGGAATTGAATCGATACAGGGAAGTTGTGCCCTCAGTCATGTCTGGTATGTAATTCCTCCACGTGTCAGAGGAAAATTAAGTAAACTCTGAAAGTAGGAGTATTTCTTGTTTTGAATACTGCTATAGCTAAAAATATCATGCAATATAACTCACAAATAGGAAAATACAAAAATTAATTTTAAAAATCTGCATTCTCCCTCCATTGTACAGACAGTCTAAGCCAGCTAAAATATTAAATACAAAGCGTAAAGATTTTCTGAATCAAGTTTTATCCTTATTTTAAGTTTACAAAACTCTTTTCTGATTCCACAGACCTAAAACTAGGATTTTAGGATGGAAATTATGGGAAGGACCAGGGGTCAAAAGAAAAATTTACCTTCAACCCTCAAACACCTGACTTATACATGTATCTTTTGCATCATTTTCAGCAAGCTGACTTGAAATTAAGAATTACAGTATGTGGAGCAAATAAATCCAAACATGCAAAAAAAAAAAAATTATATTCTATATGCACAAGAAAGAGACTATTGTGACTGAAATGAAATGAAAGACCCTCCTGCACAACAAAAGGGCTGCTAAGTGATGCTCTTAACTTTTAACCACTGTTTCTAGAGCCTAAGTTTTCTTTGACTGAGCCTGTCTGAAGGACAGAGGATTGTGTTGTGCTTCTCAGTCTGCTTGTGTATGTCCTTCTCTTCTGTTGAGTCTAAAAGAGGAACTTTTCTCCATCCTGACATAAACTTTTGTCTGAAAGAGCTCTCTGAATGAGCTTCCTGAACTTGTGACCAGTTACTAGATGCGAGTAAACAAATTTAATTGATTTCCTAACCATTTGTACATTGACATTTCAGTAGAAGTCAAATAATCTTTTGAGTTTGAGTTATTCTAGGATAGGTACCATCAAAAGAGATGCTTCTCTGACAGTGAAAATGCTAGCAGACTGCTAATGTGGTCTGTTCTTTGTTTATATCAACAAGCTTAAAAGGGATATACCATTATCAGGAGTTATTGATCAGTAGAATGGAAGGCCCTGATTAAATTCCCGTGGAATTCATTGGTGGGAGATTTTTGTAAAGCTTAGAGGAAACTTGCACTGAGAAAATTCTTTATGCAAGTTCTGTAGCTTACTTGATCTTACTTCCCAGACGTACATTCAATGTGCTAATTAATCATCATTTCAAAATCTTTTTATCCTTGGCAATTGAAGGATATTACTTTGTATGGGATATGTCATCCCCTAGAAGATGCACTGAATTCATGAAATTGATTGTGGGATGCTTAGGAGTTAATATACAGCAGGTTTAAATGCATGTTCTCTTAAATTGTGCTCAAAAGAGCCTGTGTTGGGAAAAAATCTAGGTCCTTTCCAAGCCTGGATGTTAATTATCTACATGATGCTAGTAAGACTGGATACAGTACCACTGGCAATTCAACATCTGAAGCTGACATTAATGGATTGGCAGAGAGCTGTGGATATACTCTCAGGCTTGTTAGAAAAGGAATGTATTTCAGAGTGGAGGAGCCACTCCAGAGCAGTATGGAGCAGCTAATGGGTAACTGAAAGAAAAACAGTTCTTGATTTGTTTCCATGAATGCAAGAGAAGCACCAGTAAAATCAGAAGGAAGGTTAAGGAGATTCTCCATCCTTCACTGGATGTGGGAGGAAACAGTGACGAAAGATGAGGATAAGGCTTAATGCCTCTGCCTCAATCTTTATTAGGAAGGTCAGCTGTTCTCAGGGTACCCAGCCCCCTGAGTTGGAAGACTGATAGGGAGAAATATGAAGTTCCTACAATGCAATGGGAAACTAGAAGTGACCTACTACATCATCTGAGCATTCAGAAGTCTATGTGGCCAGATGGGATTCATCCAAAGGCACTGAAGGAGCTGGTGGAAGTGCTCACTAAACAACTTTCAATAATTTAGCAGTGGTCCTGGCTAACCGGGGAGGTCCCAGTTGATTGGAGGTTGGTGAACATGACTCCAATCTACAAGAAGGGCAGGAACGAGGATCCAGGGAATTAGAGGACTGTCAGTTTGACCTTGGTACCAGGGTAGGTTATGGAGCAGATCATTCTGAATGTCATCGCATGGCACGTACAGGACAATCCAGTGATCAGATGCAGTCAGTATGGATTTATTAAAGGACAGTCTTTCCTGATTAACCTTATCTCCTTTTATGACAAGGTGACCTTCTTAGTGAGAGAGGCTGAGGATGTTGTTTGCCTGGATTTCAGTAAAGCATTTGACATCATCTCCCATGGAATTCTCTTGGAGAAAATGGCTGTTCATGGCTTAGACAGGTGTGCAGTTGACTGAGTGAAGAACTGGCTGGGTGGCCTGGCTCAAGGCAACATAATGAACAGAGTTCAGTCCAGTTGGGGCTGGTTACCGGTGTCGTTCCTCAGGGGTCACTACTGGGGCCCATTTGGCTTAACATTTTTATCAATGATCTAGATGAGGGGGTTGAGTGCACCCTCAGTACGTGAGCAGACAATACCAAGCTAGGCAGGACTGTTGATCTGGTTGAGGGTAGGACACTTTGCAGAAGAGTCTGGAAAGGCTGGATCGATGGGCCACGTCCAATTGTAAGGCATTCAGCAAGGGTAAGTGCTGGGTGCTGCACTTGAGTCATAACAACCCCATAAAGTGGTATGGGCTTGGGGAAGGGTGGCTGGAAATCTGCCCAGCAGAACAGGACCTGGGAGTGCTGGTTGACAGTCAGCTACACGTGAGCCATCAGTCTGCCCAGGTGGCCAAGAAAGCCAATGGCGTCCTGGCCTGCATCAGCAATAGTGTGGCCAGCAGGGCTAGGGAAGTGATTGTCCCTCTGTACTCAACAGGTTTGTGCCCCTCACTACAAGAAAGATACTGAGTTGCTTGAGTGTGTGTGGAAAAGAGCAGCGGAGCTGGTGAAGGGCTTAGAAAAACAATTGTTATGAGGAGCGGCTGAGGTGGAACTGGGGTTGCTTGGCCAGCAGAAGAGGAAGCTGTGGGGAGACCTCATCACTCTCTACAACTACCTGACTACCTGAAAGGAGGCTGCAGTGAGGAGGGGTTAGCTCTCTCTTTTGAGGTGACAAGTAATAGAACATGAGGAAACAGTCTCAAGTTGCACCAGGGGAGGTTTAGATTGAATTTTAGGAAGAGTTTCTTCGTGGAAGGGGTGGTTAGGTATTGGAACAGGCTGCCTATGGGGGAAGTGCTGTAGTCCCCATCCTCTGTGATGTTTAAGAGATGTGTAAGCATGTCAGTAAGGAACGTGGTTTAGTGATGGAACTTGGTGATCTTGAAGGTCTTTTCCAACATAGATGACTCTATGATTCTAAGCCCATTCACTGAGTGCCTCTTAATTTTTTTTTGCTTATTTTTCTAAGTCTATAAACATTAATGTAAGTTATTCTCTCTCTCTTCTTCCATTTGTATGTATGTAGGGACTGAACCTCTGTTTTTGAAGGAGAAACTCTGATGAATTTTCTGCAGCCAGAGGCATTTTCAGGGCAAATTTTCCATGGTATAATCAGAAAAGTTGCGGACACCGGGCTTTGCAGTATTGTATTCAGACCCAGCATAGCCTATTTTATTTTCATTTGCTGTTTTTGATATGTTATCTTCTGGAGATAACTTAGCATTTTGCTATTTCTTATCATGACAGTGAGTAGTGTATTCCAATCTTCCAGAGACTTTAAAGGGTTGTAGTTGTTCAGCAGCTGTCTAGGGTAATCACTTAAAACACTATTTCTCATGTCTGTATGTGACCCATACTCTTTTGTGGCTTTATGCCTTGTAACTTCAACCTAGACTGCAGCATAATAGCAATTCCTCTTTGTTTTTATAGCTTTGTTGAAGGTATGTACCTCCTCCCCCTTCTTTTCGCAGAACTCAGCAAAATCTGCTTTCCATCTTTCCATTCTTCTTTGTCATGCTTTCGCTTAACCAAAAATTTTTGTAAGGCCATCCTCTTTTTAAATAATTCTGAAACAACCCTATAAAAAGAAATTAATTCACTTGGATTTGTATCTAATAATGATATTAAAACCTTTCTGCTGTGGTGGGCTTTTGGTTCTAATTTTCACTTTTATTAGAAGACCTAACCTAAACATACAAGGCATTGTCTCTCCTGAGATAGCAACTCAGCGTGATTGCAAATGAAAATAAACTCTCCTCGAGAGTTTGTTTCTGTAAAATGTCTCAATATTACATTGTAGAAATATCCCTAGGAAATTATTAAGCTACCATCTTTGGTCACCTTTATGAGCTATTTTATTTAACTATTTCTTTTAAACTTAAGATTTGAAAAAGTCGTTTTTTTCTAAGCATTATCCAGCTGATGCAGATAACCCATTTGTAATTTTTTGAAGGTTTTAAAATGAAAAATTGTATATATCCTGTCCTTCCCCTATCTTCCCTCAAGTATAACCAAACTACATATTTCCAACAGAGTGGAAAGTGTACAAGGGAATAAAACTACAAAAACTACAGTTACAGGAGTTTGGGACTGTTTGCTCAGATTGTGCTTGCAAAGTGGTTTCTGCATTCCGTTCTTTTTTTAACTCCATCACCTGTATTGATCTGAAATCATTCCTTATTATTTGGAATTCATCCTTCAACAAATGGCAGTGTGATTAACAAGAAAACACACACACAAAAAACCCTCAGAGCTATCACTCTCTCCCATGTTTCAATAGTTTCTATAGTTATAGAGGAACTACGTTTGAGAAATTTCTCAAACGTGTTGGAGTAGAATAGTCTCTTATAAAAACACACCAGTAGATACTCTGTAAGTAACAGGCTTTTCCTTTTTACCTTAGTGCACTGCCTTAGGCATGGAAAAATGAGAAGCATGTACCCCAGTTCAGACAAACTTCTCACATAGCTTTTGATTAAATTCTGTCACTTTTTTAGAGAATTTTTAGTCCTGGTGCATGATTTCAGCTGCCAGACTTCATTCTTTAAATTACCTACCAGTTTACTGCAGAATGTCATACCAACATCTTGAATAGGTTTTGAACTACACAAATACCTGTAATGCTCTATTGTAGAATAGTACCACATTCGATACCTCATGCTGTAGCCTTGCTTTAATGCTGTGCTAGTGTAAAGCAAAGGAACTGTTACAAAGTGAATGGAAACTGTTTAATGGTTGGGCTTGATGATCTGGGAGTTCTTTTCCAACCTAAATGATTCTACAGCTCTATGCTTCGATGAAAAGCATTAGGCTTACACTGCCATTATGAGAGCAGAGCCTTGTCCAGCTGAACCACCATTCAAAAGATTATTTTGTTGAGGAAAAAGCAGACAAAATCTGCAAGTCTTAAGAGATATGCAGGGCAAAGTGCTTCTGTCAAATCTGGTGTGAGTTTGAGCACCAAAATGTCCCCAGGTTCATTCCTACACTACCTTCTTGATACACTCCGCTAGTGCTCAAATCCCTTGGCCATCAGTATGATATTATTCAAACTGTGAATGATCTAGCAATGGGTGAAGCTACTTCTCTGGATTTCACTACTGAAATATATTTTGTCTTTGGTGCTAGATCAAAAGAAAATTGTATGGCTACATGAACATCTTGGCTGTTTCAAAATCTTAAGAGATTTTTACACTTGGTGTCTCAGTCTTTTCCAAAAAATCAGGGTTACTCTTTTTCTGCCAGATAGCAGATTTAGCATGTATTTTGCTTGTTGACAGTCTGTTGTAGATAAGAGAACAAAATCTCTTGAGTTGACTCTTTCTAGAATGCATGAGGTTCAGCACAGATAGGGAGCTTTCTTTTGGCTATCGTTGTGCTTCAGCAACTCTCCTTCTAAATTTTTTTTCTGCTTTTGGTTTGTCTCTACACTGCTGCTTGAGGGAAAGGTTTGCTCACAAACATAATCGATGTGTTTTTCATTTGGATGACAGTTTGAGCTATTCTGCAACACTTATAGGATCAAAAGCAGGATGCCGAACAGCTTGACTAAATCAACAGAAAGTATACTGAATAAAATATATTAATCAGCTATACCTGCAATGCAATTTTAAAGCAATAAGCTTTTTTTCTGCATAAGTTTTCCAGTCATCTAGACTGAACAATGCATATGAAGTCTTTTCCTACTTACATTTAAATGAATGCAAAAGGAAAACTCTAACTTAGCGACTAGAAAAATATCCATTTTCATTTTGTTTTTAAGGCCCTTGTATTATATTTTTTTTCTAAAACTGTCATACAATTGAGGCCTGCTGAGAAAAGTGTTTTCTTCTGTATTAATTTCCGATGTCCTGTCTGTGCTGAGCTTTTAAACAAAACAAAGGAAAATATAAGAAAAAAGAAAAATGCCACCATTATCTCAAAGAATTAATGAGATGCATAATGGGACGTGACAGTGTTAAAGGACATCATGGAGTTTTTTGAAGAAAGTATTCAGGTACTGAGGCTAAAGAGGAAATATATTCCTGTTCTCTCACATCACGTATACATAGTAACTTCTTCTCAGACATCTTGCTGTATTACACATTGGCTTATACTTATCTGTCCTAGCTTTGAGCCGTTACATCCAGGAAATTACCAGACTGCAGTGGGCTTCATTACCTCTCAAGTTCCATTAGGTACTAGAGCAAGAGGTGAGATAGCAGTCCCTTGTGGAAGGTGTCAGAAGGTTGAGCACATTTGTTTTTAGAAATCCTTTGGCCCAAATATTACACTGACTTTATTTCACCACCTAAATATTGGGATTCACTTCTATCTAAATAAATATGGTGTGCAATTTATATGTTCTGATCGCATGGAGAGTTATTTGATTATGTTTGAATAAGAATACCTTTCTGTTAATCTAACTTTCAAGTTCTGGCTGTTTGCTGCTGAAGTTCTAGTTCTCTCTGAAGTATGAGTGGTGTGTTTTAGAGAAGGGAACCAGCACTGTTACCTTTCATATCTTTTGCTTAGAGTATCTGAAATTTGTCCTTGGTAAAACAGATAACATAATAGAAACATAAAAGAATTTGTAATAACAACCAAACCGAAGAGGTGACAGAAATCTGAACATGCATGTGCTTCTAGTTTAACACCAAAGCACCCTCATGGCATGAGGGGTAAAAGTGCTGACTTGGTCTGAAATTCAAGCTCAAAATATTGAGTGTAAAAAGGTAGTGGGCTCTGATTTCATTCCCAGAAAGTGTTATTCTAGCATAAATTGACATGTTCAGAAGAAAGATTTGATTGGTATATTGAATTTTCATTTTCTATCTGCCAAACACCAATGTGGAAAACTAATGATGAGGAAAACTGTCCACCACACTTTCCCATTAGCAGCCAGCATCATGTTTCAGGTCTTTGGAAAGACTGTTTGTTTGTAACTTGTGTATCAGCGCAATGTACTAACCCAACAGCAGCTGTATGTACCTTATTGGGCCTGTTTCGTTGTTGTGCTATGCCTTCTGCATGCACTGGTACAAGTTATGATAATGTGATGCCAGTGTTTTTTCAGAGACAAATAGCTGCAGAAAATGCCAAGAAATAAAAAAAAAATAAAATCATTTAGTCATCAGTTCTCACTTACAGATGCAGTCACCTAGTGACAGAATGTGAAGATAAGTGTGGTGATCATGGTTTTTAACTTCACGGTAGCCACAGATGAGGAAAAACAAACCCGGTTTCTTAATGTTGTTCAGTGTATCTGCTGCTGTATTTTAGCTCCATCTTGATGACACAAGGCTAGGGCCATCTGTGGACACACTTGAGGGTAAGAGTTTTCTGAATTTGCTTTAATTTGTTTTAGGAAGGAGTATAATCCAGTTTAAATAGATACCTCCTGAGCGAATGTTCTACACAGAGTAGGTTTCAGCTTGGATGGACATTTCTTTGCTCATCTGGCCTTCCTTCCTTCCTGTCAATTCCTGCAAATGTATCTGTAACTTGCTGTGTCTCGGTAGTGATTCCCAAAATGAGGAGAATTAGAGAATTACATTGCTAGTGGCAAATTGAGATACAAATGCCTTTGGGCACAGAAATAATCTGCCAAAACCAAGTTAAGAGTCTGTCTTAGAGTTTAATGAGACTTGACTAGGAAAATGTCATTTTTGATACTTTCAAAGTGATTCTGTGCATGTGAAAGCCCTGAAAATTGGTTCCTCCAGGACTATATTGGACAATAAAGCGCATATAAGAGAGATGCTGAGATGCTGAGCTTGAGGGAGATCTGGACGCTACACTTAGTTCTGGTCCATTCATTTTTGAAAAACAAATAAAAATGCAGTTCAAACGTGTGGCTCTTTTTCTGAAGTCAGTTTGCCTCACAGTCAGGCCATAATCCATCGGTCTAACCACCGACTACATCTGCGTTCCTAAGAGTTCATCCTGGGAGAACACATTCGTTCAGCTCCCTGAAGCAGCTGATGTCCAGCTTCAGGAAAAAAAAAACCTTTTCCTCATCTCCAAACCAACAGAGCAGACTGATAGTCCTAATCTGGAGGGCTGGTTGCCCCCTGCCAGAGGTGATAGTTTTCCTCTTTCTGATTGCGGCATTATAGTACTGTGTGTGATGACCACCTTACTGCTACCCTGTACTTTGCAAATTGCTTTATTATAATTGCCAGAAGTAGGTGGGAAGACAGCAACAGTGGATACAGTGCTGATTACAAACTCCTACAAGCTCTGGCATTGAATATATTTTGGAGCCCAAAGCAGCTACAAGAGCCTGTCTTTCCTGAACCACCTAAGGCAGAGCTTGCCAACACAGGCAAGGCAGGCTTGGAGGCAGACGCAAACACTCTGATGTAACTGGAGTCTGAGTTGCTGCTGTTAGCATGGCGTCAAGCCAAGCTCATTAGACTTGCCAAGCGTCAGGCTTATTAGCTCCAGCCCTGTACTGTGCTAATGCAATTGCACCACTTTTAGGTGTAAGTTACTTCTGGCATCCTGTGGCTCCGCGCAGAAGTGGCGCGTTGGACTCCTCACAAAAGGCAGGGTAGGTACACCAGGAGAGGAGTTTCTGCCTAGGTAAGGAGCAGAAGTTTGGGAGAGAAGGGCTTTGACTTGGGCAGTCTCATGCAGAATCGCTGCATGTTCTGGAGGCCTCAGCAGCTGCTGGGCAGATTTCAGCACCAACAACCGTAGCAGAGCAGCCCAAGACACAAAAGGCAAAGCTAACTTATTTGGTTACTTTTGGAGATGAACATGCCAAGCTCATGCAGATCTGCTCTTTGCCTTGATCTCGAATACTTTTTTCTTTTCAACACTTTGCCCATATTCAAGCTTATGGTGAGTTATGGGTATTTTGTTTTAACTATGAATTGAAGCACATTACGCAGCCATTAACATCCAGAGCTTCATCTTAAACACTAGGAAAGTACTAAATTAAATTGTCCTCATCTTTGATTGAGTTTAATGTTTTTAGTCTATCAGTGTTTCACAGACAACCCAAATGTCACATTCAGGCATGATTTACATATTCATGTAATAATTTGTATTCAGAAGCATTGTTAATGTTTTCTGGACAGTTTTTCATACTAATAAGTGTTTAACTCAAGAGACTATGCAGGTAGTCTGAAAAATGAAAGCTACCATAATTTTAGCAAAATATTACTGGAGTCCAAAATAAATGAGCTCTGAGTAGTTGCATGTCTTTGCTTTATCAAACAAGCTGCTTGCACAGCAATGAAATATACTTTTACAAGAAAATAATTAGAAATGACCTTATTTCTCAGAGGCATGTTTTTTTTTTCTGCTTCTTGACTGTAGATCAAATAGATGTTGGACAGTTATTTTCAAGTAATAGCATGGTTCAAATTTAAGTTTGATTTATACTAGTATTATTCTTGCATTAAAAGTGTGCTCTTGTGCTCCTCTACTGAATTAAATTTTGATTTTCATTTTATATAGTTGTCAGTCAATAAACATGATTGGTAGCAAATAGACTCTCTTTCTTGTCTTTGTAGTAAATAGACTTTTTTCCTCATTTTTGTATGTTAAAAAGTGAGTAGAGTGCTCAGCTGGTAATCCAAGAGCCTGAAGTCCCATCTCTCCTCCATGGAGGCTGTGAATTGTCAAGTACTAATGGATACTGCTCGGTATTATCCTGCTAACCAGCCCGTGCAGCCTGCTGGCTGCATCTTCCAGAACCCCAGTGGGTTTACAGGGCATTTCTGGCCAGAGTTGACTGCAGGGTCACTTACTTACTCTTGCAGTCTTACTCCTGTTAACCTCCCACTGTGCAACTGTCTCAGTCAAAACCCACAGCCTCAACTCTGAAAATTTAGTAGTTCACCCATGTGTCTAATCTGTCTAGTCTTACACTGAGCCACACTCAGAATTGTGTTCCACAGCGACAGGTCTGCAAACAGAAGAAAGTTTTTGCATGGCCTCTCTACGGCTTTCTACTACATACTTATAAAACTCCACAGTAATGTGGAAACACTAGTGCAAAACTGCATGTGTCACACATCACAGATGGGCTCATTAGCAAAGCCTAGAGCTAGAACAAACAGCTCTACAATTTAAGAACTATTGTTCATAAAACATGAGGCTAACTGATTGTGTTCTCCTATTTTAAGTTACATGAAGATGCTTCTGCAGGGACCTGTTCCTATTTTTCAGAAGTGTTCATGCACCTTCATTCATAATACATTCATTTATACTGCCTCTGATGATGAGCTGAAGTGTTACAGCCTACATGAGCTGGTCTCATCTGTTCAGTAAAATCTACTGAGCAGTGTGTGAGCCCAGCACATGAAGATAAAATATATATATATATATATATATTTTACCGGAGTAAAGAGGTTCTGTAAATATTTTTGCAGAGTAGCAATAATTCCAGCTAGAATACTGGGATGAGCATGACTCATGATGAGATGAGACGACTTTCTAATATGTCCTTGGTGCATGATTTCTAGTTTCTGAGTAACTCTTCAAATTAGATAGGTGCAAACACGAGGCAAAATCAGCTATTTTGTACCGATTCTGTTTTGAATTCAACTCCATCCTCAGCCTTCAGGAACAAAATAACTCCAGACCCAAGCCCATAAACTAATGGGTGTTTTTCCTTATGTTTCATAAGGGATTTGTGGTTTTACAACTATCATTTCACAAATAGTAGCTCTTAATTGCATCATTTTTTTTCCTAAAAGTTGGGGAGGGAGGACACAGAAAGGAGAAGCATCTCCTTTGGAAGACTAGGAAAGGAAGACTAAGAAAATATCTAGGAAAGTTCAGATGAGTGCTACAGTGCTGCTCGGGAATTGGTGCATTCCTTAGTGAAGAATGCACTGGCTACATTTTCTTTCCCTCTTTGCCAATGTGTGTTCAAGGCCCATCCTTGCCCGGTTGCTCCAGGTGGAGCAGTGCCAGATGGAGAGTTATGCCACACCTGGAACGGACAGGCAGCAGGGACTGAGTCAGGGATGCTTCGCAAATCACAGGAGTGTACACATTGGTCTCTTGCAGAGTCCAGCACACACCAGGCTGTCACTTTGCCACCATGGGCAATCCTCACTTTGGGCTGTATGTCAAAAGGCCTTGGAGGAGTGAGGGGAGGAAAAATAGCATTGCAAAGGACCTTGGTGGTGAAGATAATGTGCTGTACTGTGGTGGAGGAAAAACCCTGGGCTTTCTTGCATTGCCTAAAAATTTTTCTGTACATCCACTTTAGAGAGAAAAGAAGAAAAACAGAACAGTTAAAAACATAAATTTACACTCTGTTGTGACCCTGTCTGAAGGCATCCTTACTGTGCATTGCTATTTTGTGGTTGTATCTCTTGACAGGAACCCTACTCTCTCAGGAGATTTATCATGCAGAACCTGAAGGTCACTGTGAAGTTTTATGGTTTCCTATACTTACACTTTGCACAGTGTGTTTCAGGAGCTGTTTCAGAAACAGAATAAGTATTGCCTAGTATGGAAGTTGAAAAAGAGGTCTATGTGGATCCTTGGGAGTAAGCAGCTTATTCCCAAACTCATTCAACTGACTGATGGAGAGTATGGGAATTGTTTTACCTGTCTGATGGAGCATGAGTCTTTTTGTATTTATTTGGTTGTGGCTAGCAAGTAATTCCTACTATGGCTAATGGTTAAACGTAAAGGAACGGAATACTACAGAAAAGCTAAAGGCCCTTGTTCACTGTTGTTCACTACAGAGGTGCTTTCAGAGGTTCTCAGACTCAAGTCTTCCCTTGCAAGGTTTGTAGGGAAATTCCTTGTCTAAGGAGTAATCTCAAACTAAGTGTTCATAGAAGAGTCACTGGTAAATTAGATTAGGCTGGAATTGCTAAAATGGCTTTACAGATTGCATGATGTTGCCGAGTATCACAGAAGACTGGGAAATGTCAATTGGGACATAAGATGGGTGCCCTCCTTAGAAAATCCAAAGACCTTTTCCCTACAACACAGAGCTCTGCAGTGGTTTTTGCTGCTGTGGAGCTCTGAGCAGTTGGGCATGTCTCCTTTTGGGTTCACAAACGGACTTGACAAATTCATAGAGAAAAGTTGCTGAGTGGCTGTGGAATGAACTGGTTTCAGGCACCCTTCAGTTCAGTATCCACCAAACTGATTTTAGGTGTCTGTCCTAAACAGACACAGGATTAAAGGGATCTTTGGTCCAATTCTGGGTAGCAAAACACATAGGGATACTTAGTATGGGTATTGGTATATATGTAGGTCTGCCGTGGGTTGCCATTGACATGGGAAAGGGATAGTTAGGACAAGAGGGCTCTTGATATATTCAAAAGGTCAGACTAGGCACTGGCACTGCATAGATTTTGCCAAAATGACACATATTTATACGTGTATATATATGATTAAATTCAGCCACCTTCAGCAGCAAGAATTCAATCTGCATTTGCAATTACATCAATTTTGCATGTAAATTGGATACCTTCTTTGCACATACACTCATGGACCTATTTTTTTCCTTGTGATTGGCAAAAAGTAGGGACCTCCTTTCAGAAGCAGGTTTGTGTTAGAGGAGGAACAAGCCAAAAGTAAAATATCCTAAAAGCTTTTTATTTGGTTGCCTTCCAAGCCACAACAGCTGCAGAGGTTGATAAGCTTCATGTGGTGTCAGTTGCATTTTTATCCAGTTTTATTCTGTTTGTTTTCTCTTCCAGACATTTGTCCTTGCTGAGACTACAGCTGTGCATGCCCCATGTAGACCCACCACCGCAGATGTTTCCTCAGGAGAAAAAGAAGTCAGCTACCCAGGAAGGGTGACCTCTGCCCTTCCCTGCCTCTTGCTGTCTGTCACCTTCACTGGGAACTCACTAAGCTTTGCTCTGCAGGAAGCACAATTAAATGCTAACATCTCCATTGCACTCCCATCAGGTGAGTCCACTCTGGAAATTTATTTGGTGGCCCATGGAATCAGATGGCGAAGCAGACATTGTGACTTTAATGCTGTAGCATTTGATACCCCTTTACAGTAAAAGTGTCGAAGAATACAGGTGTCATTTGGCCCATATTGTAAGCTGCCTCCGAGATAGTTGTACCACATGATAAAAGCTGATACTGTCACCCTGAAGAAATGGTTAGAGCAATTCCCTTTTTATTATAAGTCCCCCATATGAGCCTAACAGCTCTCAAAGATAAAGCTACACTCTCCCTTATGCACCTAGTCTGTGCTCCCTGTTGCAACCTCTAGCATGACTGGGTAGGGGTATGAAAGTGGTAGGGGAGCTGGGTCAAAATGACGGTGTGTATACACAGTTACCCAATTTGCTCATGTTTTGATGGAGCTTGTAAAGTTTGATGTCCAAACAGCACAGCAGTTGTATAGAAGCAAGCTTGTCAGTCGAGTCATGTCTTTTTTTTTTTTAATGTTATTTCATTTTACTAGGGTAACTCTTCTACTCTTTCACATTGCTGCGCATTTCAGTTCATTCTGCATTAAATGAAGTGACAGGCTGCTGCTTTAAAAAGTCACATAATATTCTAATTTATTCTCCTTCCCCAGTCTGTCCTTCATAGTCACACCATGGATTTGTTCACCTCATCCTTTTTCTCTGTGACTATGAAATCCTGTAACTGCAGAACAGAGAGCAGGACCCTACTCTCCACAGCAGGCACATATTTGAAAACATGGCTATTTAATGAGCCCTCCCTCACTGAAAAAAAAAATTTATTTCAGATTTTGGTTCAGTGCAGAGAGCTCCACATTTTTACAGTTCTTTTGTCAATTGAGCTCCTCAGTACAACCCCGCTGCACTTATACTTACATTCACCCACTGCTCTATTAACATCTCATTAGGCTGCACCCCAACAGGGGCTTTCTCCTTACTGCTGTAAGTACAAACGTTTGGAGAACAATAACTAATATTTGCATAGCGCCACTCATGCAGACATCTTAGATAAGAACTGTTCAGAGCAAGCAGTAGCATCTACCACATCCAGCTGAGGTGGCAGGAGAAAATTTGGTGGGCATGATTCAAGACTCAGGGGTGGTCTAAGGCTGTCTCAGAGTCTGATGCCAATAATTACTCTACTGGAAATAATGCCACTATATGTTTTTAAGGGCCTTACGACACCAATATTAATTCATTTCCTTCCCCATTTGAACTTCACTTACCCTTAGCTATTGATTTTAAAAATGTTTACTGGATTTCCTCTAAATGCCCTAACGTTTCAGGCCATTAATAAACTGCAAATGCTCACTCTGGCCCTGCGAGCTTCTCGCAGGCTTCTACTACTGCTACGCAAACAAGTCTGGGGAAAAGTGTCAGTCAGGGAACACTGCAGTACTAGCCTGTGGCAACAAAATCGAGGACTACTGGAGGCCTCTATGGACAAGCGTGCTCTACAATTCTGTCTTGCTACAGACAGAAAAAAAATCATCTATCAAGCTGTGCACACTATGCTGGCTTTGGTGTTTTCCATAAATTACTGTATTTCTGTATTTCCATTACTATGTGATAGCTTTTATTTATTTATTTATTTAAGACAGAACATGTCCTTGTATGATATGCCCAAGCAGGATGGGATGAAGGGGCTTACTTCTGTCTAATCTGGAGACAGAAGGAGTAACTGCTTCCCAGAGCTCAAGGCAGCACAGAAACTTCTATGATTATTTTTCCAGCTTTCCTAAAGGAAACTCTTTCTTCGGGAGGCACAACACATACTGAGGAGTAAATGCCTCTAGCTTGTCAGCCAGCAGCCTGCCTGAAGCCGAGGTACTGCCCCTTTTTCCCCTTCTCTCACACACACCTGCCTTTGCTGCTCCTGCACTGCCCATGAGCAGAGGCGCCGTAGCTGGGTGAGCTCTGAGCTGGCAATAGCCACTATCCGGGAACACCACAGATTCCAGTGCCCAGCAGGGACCATAGGTTTAACTGGGGTTTGAGGAAGTATTTTTCTTCTGGATGAGGACCTTTGGGTGCTTACTTAGCTTCCTCTAGCTCTTCCCCCTCATTACAGTAGACCAAACTGTTCTTAGCAGAGTAACCGCAGAAGCAAAGCAAATTGTAAAACTGTTCAAGGCCATCCTGGTAGATGGCCTGGACTTCTGGAGGGCAGTCTTTGAATTCTTCAGGACACTGGTAGGGAGGGTCCCTTGGGAGTCAGTCACAGAATCACAGAATCATCTAGGTTGGAAGAGACCTCCAAGATCACCTAGTCCAACCTCTGACCTAACACTAACAAGTCCTCCACTAAACCATATCACTAAACTCTAAATCCTAATCCTAAAGGGCAGAGGGGTCCAGGAAGGCTGGATGCTCCTCAAGAAAGAAGTCTTATAGGAGCAGGAGCAGGCTGCCCCCATGTGCCGTAAGATGAACCAGTGGGGAAGACCAGCTGGCTGAACAGGGAACTTTTGTTGAGTATCTGGGAGAAGACGAGTTTATGACCAGTGGAAGAAGGGGCAGGCAACTTGGGCAGAGTACAAGGAAGCTGCCAGCATATGCAGAGAAAAAATCAGGAAGGCCAAAGCCCAGTACGAGCTCAACCTGGCCACTACAGTTAAGGATTAAAAAAATGTTTTTATAAATATATTAACAGCAAGAGGAGGGCCAAAGAGAATCTCCATTCTTTACTGGATGCAGGGGGGACCACGACTACTGAGGATATGGAAAAGGCTGAGGTTCTTAACACCTTCTTTGCATCTGTCTTTACTAGCCAGACCACTTATTCTCTGGGTACTCAGCCTCCTGAGCTGGAAGTCTGGGACAGGGAGCAGAAGAACCCCCCCACAGATTGGGTGGAAACAATTAGAGACCTGCTGCTCCACCCGGACTGTCGGAAGTCTATGGGGCCAGATGGGATCCACCTGAGGGTGCTGAGGGAGTTGGTGGATGTGATTGCTGGGCCACTTTCCAACATCTATCAGCGGTCATGCTCATCTGGAGAGATCCTGGATGACTGGAGACTTGCTAATGTGACACCCATCTATAAGAAGGGTCATAAGGAGGACCCAGGGAACTACAGGCCTGTCAGCCTGGCCTCGGTGCCAGGAAAAGTGATGGAACAGGTCATCTGAATGCAATCACACTCCCCATATGTGGGACCACTGGGGGATCAGGCCCAGTCAGAATGGATTCATGAAAGGCAAGACCTGCCTGACCAACCTCATCTCCTTCTGTGACCAGATGACCTGCCTGGTGGATGAGGGAAAGGCTGTTGACATAGTCTGCCTACACTTCAACAAGGCCTTTGACACGGTCTCCCCCAGCATTCTCCTGGAGAAGCTGGCAGGCCATGGCTTGGACAGGTACGCTCTTTGCTGGGTTAAAAACTGGCTGCACGGATGGGCCCAGAGAGTGATGGTGAACAGAGTGAAATCCTGCTGGCGACCGGTCACCAGTGCTGTTCCCCAGGGGTTGGTGTTGGGGCCTATCCTCTTTAATATCTCTATTGATGACTTGGATGAGGGAATTGAGTGCACCCTCAGTAAGTTTGCAGACAACACCAAGTTGGGGGGAAGCGTTGATCTGCCAGAGGGTAGGAAGGCCCTGCAGAGGGACCTGGACAGGATGGGTCGATGGGCAGAGGCCAATGGGATGAGGTTCAACACAGCTAAGTGCTGGGTCCTGCACTTTGGCCACAACAACCCCATGCAGAGTGGCTGGAAATCTGTGCAGAGGAAAAGGATCTGGGGGTGTTGGTTGATGCTCACCTGAACATGAGCCAGCAGTGTGCCCAGGTGGCCTAGAAGGCCAACAGCATCCTGGTTTGTGTCAGGAATAGTGCAGCCAGCACATCAGGGAGGTGATCGTCCCCCTGTGCTCTGCTCTGGTGAGGCCACACCTCGAGTGCTGTGTTCAGCTTTGGGCCCCTCACTACAAGAAGGACATTGAGGTCCTGGAGCATGTCCAGAGAAGGGCTGCAGAGCTGGTGAAGGGCCTGGGACACAAGTCCTGTGAGGAGCGGCTGAGGGAACTGGGGTTGTTTAGTCTGGAGAAGAGGAGGCTCAGGGGAGACCTCATTGCTCTCTGCAACTACCTGAAAGGAAGTGGTGGGGAGCTGGGGGTCGGCCTCTTCCCACAGGTAACTAGTGATAGGACTAGAGGGAATGACCTCAAGTTTTAGCAGGAAAAGTTTAGGTTAGAATTTAGGAGACATTTCTTAGAAAGAGTAGTCAGGCATTGGAATGGGTTGCCCAGGGAAGTGGTAGAGTCACTGTCCCTGGGGTTGTTCAACGAAAGGTGGGACCTGGTGCTTAGGGACATGGTTTATTGGGTGACATTGGTAGTAGGCTGATGGTTGGACCAGATGATCTTGGAGGGCTTTTCCAACCTTAATGATTCTGCGATTCTCTGATAACAACTGGTGTTGTCGGCTATAAGCAAAAGGTTACATGGAAATTGGATCTCTGGTGAAAAACTTTAATTCTTTCTATTTTGTTTTGGAGTTTCCTATTCTTAAGTCACTCACTGCCTATTAGGTGTTAAGTTTTAAAAGATGTGTGGTTGTGAAGCCCTAATCAGGTAATTCTCAGAACACTTAAATAACCTACACACAGGAAGGTTTCTGTAGAATCAACCCCTAGGAAATATTTCCTTTACTAACTCCTATGTAAAGGGCCACTGTCCCTACTGTAAATTTAACATGACTTACTTTCAAAGCTTTCACTGCTGCTGCCTGCCTTCTGAGCTGTTCTGGCCTTGCTTCCAGCTCTCTCCATCTTGCATCTTTAATGCTTAAGCTTGCCTAATTCTTTCCTCTGATATCTGGCCTTCCTGGCAGTACTCATCTGCATGGGAGGGAAGCTGCCCCAAAGGCTCAGGAATCATAAAGAGCAGGCAATCCCTTAAAAGAGCAGGTTTTACTAAGGAGCTAACCTCATTGCTGTCAGGCAGGAGTCTAAGGTTTCCTTCCTCACATTACCTCTGAAATCACCAAAAGCAAATGCAATTAAAAAGTCAAAAGAACAGGAAAAGCTGAAGCACCAACATATTTTGACTGTAAACTGTCAGACATAAGGGTGTGTGGGACTTCTGTCATACTGCACCCCAAGAAGACAAGATTTCCTACCATGGAGGGTGGGTCAAATGTTTCCTTCTTCATCTTGACATTTTCATATAGTGATTAAGTCCTTGTCAGTCGTCCCTTTTCCTTGGTCACTTCTAACTGCTGAAAGTACTGAAGAATGAAAAAAGCTACAAAAATAAAAATAAAAAATCTCCAATTCTGTCTCACATGGTTTTCAAATGCTTCAACTTTGATTCTTGCAATAACAATAGTTTATAATTATGGAGTTATTTCAGCCAAACACATTAGTCTGCATTAAATCCTCCAGTCTCTTATAGGCCCTTAGGGGATGCCACGGACAATGTGTTTCATGGATGGGTAAACTGAAGCAGGGGAAAAGGAAAGCAAGCTGTACAGCTGAGATTATAATGCCAGTATCCTAGGTTCCTGCTCCTTTCTGTGACTTTCAATCCTTCACAGAGCATGAAGTAGATAGAGGGAAAAAGCCTTGCCTTTCACACTTTTAGATGTAGTTTATATTTGCAATACTTAAGACTACAAACAACAGGGAAACGGGGCAAAATGCAATGAGAAGCAGAGGCACTGGACACTGACTAAAATGATTTCAGCACCAGAAAACAAGAATATATCATTACTGCTTCATTCTGACGTGATTTGGCAACCTCATTTCACCCTAATGTCACTGGAAATCACAGTTCAATTTGTCTACAGCACAGTGTTAGTTATAAAGAGCCCTATCTATGTTTTGCATGTTTCACTTCAGTATAGAAGAGAGTTAACATTTATAGGCTTTGTGTAGCAGGGATTGCCTAGAGCACCAAAACTGCCTGCTATGTCCCCTCCCAATTAAAACAAAAACGGATAGGTTTTACTATTCCTGTGTTCTTTTGCCTTTTCACTTGACTGAGCATTACTGGATGCTGTCCCTCTGTCAGTCACATTTCATCTTATCCTTTTGCCTCTAGCCATTTTGGTCTAGAATTGATTTTCTCACCACTTTAAGCAGGAGCTGTGAGATCTGTATATCGGCACATTTCTTAGAGCTTTATGCAGTAGTGGCAGTGGGCTGCATCCTATATGCAGCTGCTGAATATCTTTATTTCCCTCTTGAAGGCAACGGAAGTTACAGACATTCAATAATTTCAGCAGATGTTGAGAATTTTCCATAATCAAATCCATTTTTGATGCTTCTAACAAATGTTTCCATGAATGTGTATGCGTATGTATGTATAAATACATACAAATGTGTGCAGGCTTGTGTGTATCTGCATTTATATACACACGTTTTCTGACTGGAAAATCTTGTTTTATAAGTAGTTTGTCTCTCAGCCATGGGGAAAATATTAAAAGCTCTCAGTCCTTTAAAGAAAACTTAACGGAACCACATTCAAATTATATTCTAAATAACTAAAATAAACTCTGATTTAATTTGAGATGCGAATAGAGTAAGTCATTTCTATGTTATTCTTCATGTGAGTAGCTTTGCGCTACCCCCTGTATTGTGGCTGTTAGGTTGCTCAGGTAAGCTGTGCCTTATACAAGGTACACTTAAGATGCTTAAGTTTCTGCTGCAGCCCATTCCTTTCTCTAAGAGGAGATTGCATTGTTTTCATTTCTCTTTGACATGTTAGAAAAGCTGTGGTGCTGCAGTGGGATTTAAAGTGGTTTCAGCACTGCAAAGGAAAGTAGAAGATAGAAGGTAAAGGGCAGAAATGGACTGATATCCCTCCTCAGATTGAGTTAAATAGCCAAGGACACTACACCCTTACACTCACAGTCAGGTTGCATCCATCCCTATGTAAAGATACAGGGATCTATTCACACAGAACCCTCTAAAGTAGTGGGTCCTAGATAGGGTGAGGATTTTTGGTTTATGTCCACTTCAAAATCATGTTGACTTACTCAAATATTTGAACTAAAGGAAATGGGATAACCATTTTTTTCTCTACTTGAAATCTCACAAGAGTATGCACAGGTCCCAGCAGTGTGCAGTACCATATATGACAGTGGTTCTTCAAGGAAACAAAAGGGTGCACATGCAGTCCAAAGTGGGTCAGAGACCAGAAGCAACTCATAGTAACAGAGAGCGCCTCACCTGGACATCCATTTCAGCAGGGCATGCCAAAGGTCTAGTCTTTATGCAGAGAGCAATCTTAGGATGATGTCCCGAGTCCTGCCTCTGTTACACCTTTAGCTTAGCAAATGAAGAGAAGGGAGAAAAAAGCAAGGATCATATCTTCCTATCATTACATGCTGCAAACTGGTATGTCAAACACAAGTAATCCTGAGAAAATAATAGGCGGGAGGAATCTATTTCTCCAGTAAATTGCAGTGATTTTTGCACTGACATACATTGTATCAAACAAGAGTGGTGGCTGTGCCTTGAGCTTTCAAGATTTGTCTCATTCTTGCTGCCAGAAGCAGTTATGCCCTATTCCAGTTCAATGCTAATTCAGACCTTTTAGCTACAGCAATAGTAGCAGAACGAGCAGCTCCTGGCTGGACCCTGTGTGTGTATGTATGAAACAGCATCTGTGCACCTGCATAAAACAGAGGTGGTGTGTGCATGCATGTATTTATTTATTTATTTATTTTTAATTTCACAAACATTTTGTGGAGCTTGCAAATATCAGCAACAGAGCAGGCAGGAATCTTTGCTATTCTGGTGTGAAAAGAACAAGCTGAATAGCTCTCAGATGCCACTTCTGCTTAATATTGGACTCCAGCCAGAACTCTTTGCTGTATTTGGCAGCTGATTTATCTGCGTACTCCAGTTTGACAGCACTCATCCAAGTTAGAACATTTTTCCATGTATATGTTCTAGATTCATTATTTTGGCATGCAATGGTATCCTTCAAGTGGTATGTGGAGTATTCATTTAAGAATGAGTAAAGATTTCTTTGGGCAGCTGGAGAGTCTTCCAGAGGGGATCATTTTTGTATATTGACTTTTCAGGGTACTGAGACTTAGCAATGTCAAAGGAAAAGTATTGCCATGTGTAGAGAAGGTTTGATGAACAACATGTATTTCCCTTGATTTAACGTCCTGTTCTTTAGTTTTACGTGTAACCGTCTTCATTTATTTTGTTCACAGTTAATGCCACATAGGGGTGGGCATTACACTGCTATTGCTGTGTAAACCTGATCACTCTAATGACATCTTGCTGCTGTACATTAATTTCAAGCATCTCTTTGAATTGCGGAGCACAGCAAACTGTCCTTTCCTGGTAAAGATCAGCAAAAATACAGTTTTCCTAGAATCAAATATGTTCACTGCAATGAAATTATGTTGTGATGGTCAGTTCTAGTTACAGTTATTCTGCTTACCGAATTCTTACACCGATCTGAAGATAGGAAGGACATATTTGGGAATAAAGTCTGATAAACAGTGATAGAACGTGAAGGCTGCAGTTCAGAATGTTTTTATGCTTCCAGCTGTTTCCATGTGTTAATCTCATTCAAAATGCATTTTCCAAAGAAAGCTATAACTTGGATATATATATTATATACATTTTTTTTTCTCATTCACTACAAACATGTACTTTATACTTCACAAGGCTGTTATTCAGCTGGAAAACATGAAATGTCCAAGTAGGCCATTCTAGTCCTGAAGAATATTTTTAAACAGTTTTCCCTACTTACTATCCAAAGTCAGAATGCCTTCTGAATTCTGGGGAGAAAATTGTCTCCACACTGTAAGTGGAGACATGCATTGTCTCCCACAGTATCAGTATTTTAAAATGTTTATTAAATAGATGTGTAGATAGTGTAATAGTCCTAGAGCTTTTTTTTTTTTAAAAATAGTTTACTTAAGCAAACGAAAATCTTTTATATCTTAGCACTATATAGAAAAGTCTTGAGAGTTTAGGTGCTGCACCTTTTGCAGTTGGTTATGGCCGTATTTTACTGAAATAAATTCATTAATAGATTCTCTCAGTCAGACTATTTAAGTAATATGCGTCTCGCTTAATTTTACAATATGGATGTTTCTATATGAGATAGTGAACCAAGTTATCTTTGCAAGGAATAGATGGTCTTTTTCAGGACAGGTTTTCCCAGAACCTATTTTAGACATGAATCAATGTGTTATGAATTGCCTCCTGGACTCTATTGACTACTTAGACTAAGCTTCCACTGACTGTAAAGGGATCCCGGGTAACTCGTTCATGTGGAGATACCAACAGTTAAACATCCCATCATTTGTCTCAATAGTCATGAAAGATAAAGTAGCATCTTATATTCCATTTGCTGCATATATGAATGAGAAATACCTTTGGTGTGGATGAAGTCAAAACTGAGCTGCCATGACTGATACATTGTTCTTCCCAAAGTCTATTCTTTCTTATGTGATTTCTATGATCCCCAGATGATATGAAGATAGAAACAAACAACTACCAGACAGCACTAAAGCACAATTGATCTACAGACACCTGAGTAATAACCTGCTGCCTTTAGTATTTTGGCTGATGAAACCTGCCTATGCAATTGCCATGACAGCTTCCAGGAAATGTACAGCCTGCTCCCACAGAACAAAGGTCACTAACTTAATCCAAAATCCTGCCCTCTGTGACTCTATTTCATGACTTTACTCGGAGCCTGACTGTGCTCATGAGAACCTTTTTATGGAAGAACAGAAAATTGTACTCAAAAAGAGGAACCATAAGAATGATTGTTTCATGCCATAAGAAATAGCCTTGCCCCAGGCAGCATTCATTCTATTATCTCTGACCCCATCCAAAGTTCAGCCTATATTACAATATCTCTTAAAATACTCCAGACTCACTAGCAGTTCAATTAAAGTTCATCTTGTGGCAACTTGAACAATATATCACAAAATAAATTGAAAAAAAAGCTCCCATCCTTTCACAGTTTACAGTCCTTAAGGGACACTACGATTTGAACACCAGTTTCAGACACAATTTTTTCAAATATCCTTTTTCCTTTAGCTGATGTTCTGAATTTTTGTTGCACTTTTTCCTGTATCCTCCTTCATCTTACACAGAAAATATCATTTTTTACTGTTCCCAAGCACAATGTTCCCAAATTAGAAAGTTTCATTTTGGAATTATATCATGCTTTCATTTAAAGTAACGTTTTGATTTTCATTTAAGTAACGTATTTACAATAAGTTCTTGCTAAGCCATACAGAGAAAGAAGAGAGACTCTCTTCCCTATGCTGAGGCCCTTTAAGCCTTAATGGCCCTAGCCAGCCTTGCTTAGAACCTCCACCTGTATCCTTTGCCCATGGGCCCAGGAGCTCTATTTAAGCTCAACTTAGCAGTAATAGCTGTAGTTTGTTAGAGTGCTAGTCTCTGATTCAGTCCTAGCTATGCTCATACCAGGGCTTGGACATGTTGATCTTTACTTGTAGGCTCACTTTCTAGCTTGATCTCTGACCTGTCTTGTCACCACAAACTTACCTGGTGATCTGTTGTCCTGGCTGAGCCTGGCTGCCTTCCCCTGGGTACTGTGGGGCTGGGCTTCTGGCTCTCTGACCAGCTGAACCTTGCTGTGCCCTGTTGTTTTGGATGTCACCTGTTTTCTCTCTGTAACAACAGAAGGAGACAGGTAAGAGCTATACAGAAAGCTTTCTAATAGAAGCTTTAATAAAACTTTTTTTTTTTCTCCCTAGTAAAACTACGTGAAGGCTAGATAGTTTCAGTTTAGTATATATATAATTGAAAACAACAAAAACTGCTTCTTTTTTGTTCTATCTTTTAGAGATTTTTCTGTGTTCCACAATAGAATAAACCAGAAACTCTAGCAATTCTTCTGGGTAATGTTGCCTTTGCAAACGCCTATAATGTACTCAGGTTGCCTCCCAACCTCTGGAGAATAAGCTTCTGGTGAATATGGTCTCTGTTGTAGGCTAGGTCTAAAAAGGGAATCTCGGTAGCTGAATAGGTTTGATTACGTATAAACACATGGACTTACTAGGAGGTTTAAAAATAAATAAAAAATAAATAAAAGGCTTCTCAGTGAAAACAGACTGTGGTGGATGTATGCATCCAGTTAAAGCTTACTGTACCTCTGTGCTTCTTGAGCATGAGTTCCCTGTGCTTGAAGGAAAGCAACAGCTCTGCTTGAGGCAGCTCTTTAGCCTTTTTTCAGTACAGGGATTTGCAGGATGCTTGCTGGCATCCTTAGTATATCAAAACTGTTAACTAAAGCATTCAGAACGGGTCTATTTAGTGCCTATATGCTGAATGGTTCCACCTAGGTCTGTTTTGCTTCCTGGACAACTGTCATCAGCTATCATGAAGGATGTTCTTGGCAAGTAGAAAAAAAGTGAAAGGTTGAAGAAGAGGAAGCCTGCTGGGAAGGATTTTGATTGGAAGTCTATTACTAACGCCTCAGATTCCTCTGTACAGCTTGAGAACTTCTCACATCTTTCAGCTTATTGCGAACAACCCAAAAGGTTGATCACCTATGATAGTTTTCTACTTTCCTTCCCTTTAGCATACATGGCTCCTTTGAACCTCCATGGTGTTTTTGTGTTGTGACATCCGTAACAGTTTTTCAGTATTCAATTTCTCTGAACTTATACAAAAAGAGACCAAAAACGGTTCTGTTTGAAGTATTTGAGGGTTTTATTGTTTTTCCTGGTGATGTTGTGTTCTGGTTTGTTTGTGTTTTTTTCCAGTAGAAAAGAAAACGAGAGGGATGGAATTAATAAAGGAGAGAGAAGCAGAGGACAAGGAAGAGACCCACTGTAAAGAATACTGTACTGAATTTGAAATTGTGCTGTTTCAGAAGTTTTCTTGAAAGAAATATAGTTTGAGCAAGAATAATTTTATTGTGGTTAATAGATATGAGCTGGTGTGTTTCAGTAGTACCTGTGTATTGAGTGTACACACTATTCCAGGGATGCAGTCTGAAGCCACAACATGCATTACAGAACAGCTCACTTGATCCTGTCCTGGGAGCAGGCAGCCTTCCAGTGCAAACAAGGAGCTGTAAGTAGTGGAGATTAATTCATCAGCCCAACAAACTGGAACACTGGATCTCACTGAATGGCTCATTAACCTAAACCATATTAAGCTGCTAGCACTAGTTAAAGTCACATATAATAATGACTGACACTAAAGGGAACACCAACTGGCACATTCACCCCTTATTCACTCCTTAAATACATGTGCCTGAACCATCTAGTGGAGCGTGGAGGGGTACATAGGCTAGCTTTGAGAGGCTGCTCAGGAATGCCTTGAAACAAAAGTTCAGGCTTTCATTTCTGCAAAGCAGAGCAATATCTGATATGCTATGAATAGTAACATCAGTTTGACTTGAGATGGGCATGTAATTCACAGGAGATCAATAAAAAAAAAAAAGAGGAAAAAAAAAAAAGAAAAAAAAAAAGGCCAAGCATGTCTCTACTCTTAGAGCAGGTGTATCTCAATTAGAGTTTGATCTAGAAACCTGGAAGACTTATTCATGGCATTTCTGTGCTTCCCTTATTGTGGCCCAAACAATAAAGAAGAGTTGGTTGGCTGTGTTCAATAGTGATTATTCCAGTTGCTGTCTGTGTCTGTTCTAGCAGAGGTGTAAGCCATTGCTCAGAGCAGAATGCCAGTTTTTCTGCAACTATTTCTCTACCACTCCTGTTTGCAGCTGAGTTGACACAAGAGTTGACAAGAGGTATATACTTCTAGTACATAATTGAGATGAAATGCAGTTTAAAATAAATTCTTTTAGAACACCTCTCTCAGAATGCAAACTATATTTATTTTTCCATACTTGACTTTCCATAGACATGACTGTTCAGGATAGTTAATTCTCTTTATTTAAACCCAGAGTCCGTTACCTTTGTCTTCTGACTCTTTGGATAAATATTGTTTCTGTGTCATGTGGGAAGCTTAAAAATATATATATTTTTTTGCCTTTTTTTTTCTTTTTATTTTACTTCAACATTTTGTATTGCTACTGGGAAAACCCAATCACAGGTACTGTTTCTTCAACTGTACAGTCTCGGTGTGTGCAGAATTAGTCATGTGAGTACCATTAAAGCTAATGGAAAATTTACACCGTGATGTCTTCTCCCATCAAGGTGCAATTTGTCCTTTTGAATCTTTCTGGCCATAAACACTTAGCATTCCTTAAGCTTAGTGGCTTTCTAGCTATAGTTAAATTGAATTTACAACTACATATGCTTGTAGTCAGCTGAACTGCAGGCTTGCACACAGATTTCTCCTATCTTCTTTTGACACAATATGTTGCTTACATTAGCAAAATCCCTACTGTCATAATGGCAGTATTAGGAAGAATAACTGAATATTCTCCCCTTCTCATTCCCTCCCCACCCCCCTTGCTTTTATCTCCTATATCCTTTCTTTTGAAAAAAGCCATGTTTGCCCACCAGCAGAATTCTTTTAAATGGGCAAGATATCAGGATTTTTCACATTTTCAGCTACCTTTTAAAATAACTATAAACAGCTAAGCTATTACCTGACTGTAAATGATTGCAATTAGTTCTGGACTGTGTTTCAGCTATCAGTACACTTCTTCACTGCCTTCTAATGGAGCACAGCAGTCTTTCCACAGCTAGGCTCTTTGGATGGCCACTTGTGAGCACTATTTGCCTAAATTCAACCCCAGCTCTCTAATTTGCAGCCAGTGTTAGAAGTGGCTCAAGGGTACCTTTCTATTTTACCTATCAAGGATTGATCTAGCACCTACCATTTTCCTGTGTTTTTCCATTCTTGACAGCAATTTAAAGGCAGTATAAATTTCTAGGGAAATGATTCTCCAGCTAAACCTGTGGAGTTTCTCAGATGTTGTTCTCCAGCTAGATTTCTTTGGCCTTTGAGAAAGTAGGAGTGGACAAGGAAGCTCTGGACATCACACCTCATGTTGGGGGTTGTGGGAAAATAAATTGCAGGCTCACTTTGAAATTGATGGTGAATGGCTGATAAAATATGAACTTCCCTTTGTCAGTTATCAAAATACTTTGAGCAAGACTAAAAGGCAAAAGGATAAACACAAACAACATCTGTATCTAATTACTCTATGGAAGCAAGAAGGGTTTAAAAAAACACTGCACAGGAACAGCAGCAGAGCTATTGGCAGAATGATGCTTTTCTGTCCCTGTTTGCCCAGCATGGAGAAAGTTTCCTGGTAATTTCAGTCACTGTGGGAATGCTATTGCTTGTCAACAGTGAATGGAAAATGCAAACACTGTTTTCAGTCAGAATCTGTATTTTTGTTTGTTTTTATAGGTGACTTACTGCAGTTTCCATTTAATATCCCCTTTGTCATATAGGATTTAAGGGTATTTTTGTCAGATTGTCTTACAAAAGTGCTTTGTTCTCTGATAACTCCAGACATGTCTCTGTAAACTTGGTATGTAATGAGGAGAAGGAAATTATGCGATTCAAAGGGTTTTTTCTCTCTTACTTCCCATCTGCTGTTTTTCTTTTAGTACAGAGGACAATGCAGGATGCCGTCCTGCATCACAGAACCCCATATCTCAAACGTATTCCCTGGAGAATACAATCTGCCAGTAGTATTCTTTACAAACACACTCTGAGGGGTCAATATGACAACTCTGGTAAAGTGACCTGAGCTTGTAACTGTGTGACGGTTGGAATGAAACCTGCAAATCACCTGTAGGTTTTAGCAAGGTGTGTTCAGGATTAAGGAGAAGGGTGAACGATCACTGTGGAAGGATTTGGGAAGGAAATGTCATCAAGAAATATTCACAGGCAAAATACAAAGTAAATAAAAGGACTACTGAGCACTGCTGATGGCAGATGCTGGTTGAGTAGGATGCAAATTGCAATCAACCCTTTACAAAAATAACTGGAACAGACACTGTCTTCTATTTGGAGAATTATCCTTTTGCATTTGCTGCCATCCTTTTTTTTTTTTTTTTTTCCCCTTCCTAGGATTTTCACTTCTTAATTTTTCGTACCAGTACTTCAGAATGTTCCATGCTGTCACAGATCAATCAATAGGCAAACAAAACTGCTCTGTTTCTGAGAAGTGCAAGCAGAGTGACTATTTTTCATCTTTATATTCATTATAGAGTGGAGAACCACACCCACTTTTTTTCTGGTACCAAATAAACTAGTCCAAAAACAAAGTTTGGAAGCATTGACCACGGGTCAACAAGTGCCGAACAGAAGGCCATGAAAAATGTAATGCTTCCAGCAGAAAAGACATTTTAAACTAATATCTCATTAATTAAAAAAAAAAAAAAAAAATGAATTTTTGACTTTAGATGACTTAAACCCATGTTTCTTATAAATAGAAATGAAACCCATGTTTTTTTATAAATAGCAATATATGCAGCTTGCCGAGTTGCTAATTGCAGCTTGTTTCTTTCTCTCAAAGTATTAATTCAGAGGATTAAGAGGCTAGTTAGACTTCTGATTTCAACTGTTTAAAAGGTCATGATCTAGTGTCAGAGCATCCTCCAAAGTCACATTGTTAGTAAACCTTCGCAGGCCCTAGTGTGTATTTTTTTTTTTTTTTATCTGCAGGGGAATTGTGACTACTTCAGGGTTCTATGAACAAGAACTCAAACCAAGGTCCTTCAGTCTCAACTCTTTGCAGAACACATCAGCTTTCAGCCAGCAACATTTAATCTGTAATTATGAATTTTTTAAATAAGGAAGAGAACTTTCTCTACAGGCTAAAGTATAAAGTAAGTTTGGCACAGTATCATAATGTGGCTGTTGCAAAAGGGGCCAAGTTCAGGTCAGTACTCAAGGTAGCTGCTAGCATAACAGTGTGGGGAACTGCTGAGCTCTCCCACAAGACTAGCAATTACAGATCCAGCTTCTCAGCAGTTGGTGTTGTCTGGAACAGATAGGTATACTTGCCTCTGCCTGAGTTCCTTGTCATCCCCAGGAGCAGTTCTGCTCTAGCTGTGGCCTTACCACATCTGGCAGAGTAAAAGAACTGTTGAGAGGGAACACATGTTAAATAGCTGATCTGCTTGTTGGCATTTTGCTCATTCTAAAGCTACTTGCAGATTTTACATAAAACTTGGTAGATCACAGAATCATCTAGGTTGGAAGAGACCTCCAATATTTTATCCAGCCCTAGGGTTGGAGGAAGTAAATTGCAGAAAACTCATAATGTTAACTTTTGGCCTTTTCTTTTCAAAGGCTTCAATTAGAAGCTTTAATTGGATTCTATTTGTAAAGGGTGCTTAAAAGGGAAAGAAAATGACCTGCCCAGGTCAAATAAAACTAGTTTGACCCCAAACAAACTTCCTTTGCTGAACAGTGTAGGTATGTGGCTCTGAAGTGATTTGTGATTACAGAGTCTATAAGCAGGCAAGATCCCTCCATATTCGTAGTGGTTTATATAGCACCATTTTGGAAGACACTAACTTCTGTTTATTAAAAACACTGATGAAAATGAATAGCAACAAACAGCAATTTCCACTAAGTGAAAGCAACTCTCTAGCATGGTAGGGGAGAGGGACAAAAAGCCCCCAAAACAAGGGAAAAATAGAGCATCAAACTCCTTCCCCAAGTCCTGTCACAGTCTCTCTGCAAACAACTCTCCCCACTACTGTAACCTGGACTGTTTGTGTTCTGTTTCTTTCTTGCTTTTGCATGGCTCCTCATTTAGATGTTTTTGTAAGCATACAAGAAGGTAAAAGCACAGATTGAATTTGCACTAAATAGGAACCACGTCCCTGAACTTCATGGGCATTCTAGGAAAGGTATTTCCTAACACGTAGCTTCTAAACTGGCACAGAAATGGAAGAGTTTTGTATCATCTCTTAATGAAATGTATGGTTAGCTTGGAACTTGAATATGAACAGCTGGTTATAAATGCACTGCAAGTAATGACAGGTTAATATTAATATTAAGGAGTTGTATCTGATCTTAGTGCCTTCTGCAGCACCTCAGTCCCTCAGCATATCTGATGGGATGCTATAAGGATTATTATTTCCACTTTCTATACAGCCAAGCTAGCCAAAACTAAGTGACTTGACTAGCAGCTCGTGAAACCTGGAAACAGGATAAGGGACTCCAAAGATGAAATCCTGCAGACTTTATTTATGTGAGTAACTCTAACTGGTCTGGATCCTAATTTCATGCCTTACTGCCTTAATCACAAAATAAGCCTTTCTCTGGGTAACAAAGCAGCTCCAGAGAGAAAAGAGAGACATAAAGAGAGAAAAGAGAAACATAAAGCCTATCTCACAGAAGTCGTAGCTTGCTTACTGAGCCCTCTGAGGGAGAGGGCTTTTAGCCTTGCTTTCCTAAGCAGCCATTTTGGGACTGCAGTTGGTAAACACTCCGACAGCTACTTCTGTCTTCGGCAGGGACTGTTTTATCTTTTGGCTGTTGGTTTTACTGTGACTGTGCGCAATTTGCTTTCAAATCAAGTTCACAATGTGGAATTAAAATACAGTGTGTTCAGAATGTAGGACAGAATAGTAATTTAAAAGACAAGAAAAGGTCTGGAAAGCCTGTAAGGGATATCAGAGAGCAGAAGTGGTTTCCATGACAACAAATCCACCAAAATCTTTGCATTCATATTGATTCTAGTGATGGATGAGCCAATTTGGGGGCAGGGAGGGGAAAAAAAAAAAGAGAAAAATGTTTAACCCTGATGAAGAACTCATTTTATTTGGGGGGAACAAATTACAGAAGTCTTTCTTCCTGAAGTCCTTAACTCAGATCCCAACTAAAAGCGACTTAGTATGAAGCATGGCTATCCTGGCTTATTTCCCTGTCTCGGGCTGGTTCAGTATGTAAGGTGGTTTGTTAATTGTGACCCCTGGTTGAGCTAGGTGGGGAGAATGCCCCTGCACAAAAAGGGACTGAAACAGCTCAAATAAAATTTTAGGGATCAAGGGGGACGCGTCTCTGGAGAGTGACAGAGCTCAAAGCTGTGTGGCTCCTACGAGCAGCGAGCAGTAGTGCAATCATGGAGCAGGGCAGCAATAAGCCATTTGCCACGGTGGAGCAGCTTTAAGATAGCTCTCTGCTGTGCTCTAATCTTCATAGAAGACCCTTTGCCTTTTATCCGTGGCTTAGCTGTTTTTGCAGCTCATGCCAAGCAGTGACACGCATTTACCCCCACACCAGTATGAGCATTTATGTGGCTTTCGAGGCTTTCTATTGGGCAGGTAGTCAGAAGTGCTTGAGGAGCAGACACAGCTGTTTTACCAGCTTTTACATTCCTGAGCCATATCATTAGCAATTAGCTCCTTGTAAACTATTACATAATGCAGCGCTTTTAAAAATGTGTGCAGGGAAGATTTTCAGTGTGCTGCTGTTGGTCTTAGTTGTGTATATGAGAAAACTAAAACAAAGGAGAATGGAACAATGAGTCTCAAGGCTTCAATGAGAAACATGTGAAGGGATGGAAAAAAGTACTTTTATTTTGTACCATACCATCTAATTTGGGTGCCATACACACTTCAGACACAGCATGCTTCTTGTAGTCATTGACACAAAGCAGCCTGGGTTTCATCAGTTAGTACTGATGTTCCATGGGCTAAAAGCACGCTAGCTATGCAGTAAATCTGCAAACAACTTCTAAAATAACTATGATCACTTACTCTTCAACATTGTACATCCTTTATGTGCCTCAGACACCATTGTTCTTTAAAGAAATGGCTGCATCTTTCTTTAATGTATTAAATGCTATTTCAACAGGACTGAAACCTCACAGTACTGGAGCTTTAGGGAAGACTGCATGGCCTATCATTTCCACCCCATGTGGAAAAGAGAGGAAGAGAAGCCTTATTGTGCTGCAGTACTGAAAGCAAAAGCAGGAAAGCAGCAATTAGTAGTAGTATTGCTCAAGGCATCCAGCCTTGACATCTTAGCCCAACACTTTCCAAATATCAGTGTCTAGGTTGTGATCTTACTCTGCATGTTAATATCCATTTCTAATAATTCTTCTGTAACAAAGGGATATATAGATTAATGGAACTAACTTGTGTCTACTGGCTGCTGTGTCAGCAAGAAAAGATGAAAGGGTAAACACATGTACGTGCACAAGAATTTGGGCTGCAAGTTAGCAGGTTTTCTGGAAGGAAGAATGTTAGGGTGTAACCAGATTTCTGGTCAGTGAGAGCAAGGGAGAGACATAAGAGCTTCTGCCCAGAAGAGATTTGCTGAAGACTGGATTAGCAGGAGTTGAGCAACTAGCAGCTGTTGGGATAGAGGAGAGGCTTTGGCTTTGGACAGCATGGGGGCTGCAAGATACACTGACCCAGGCATAAAAACCTATCTTGCTTGCAAGGTAGTTAAATCATAAATCTTATTGTCTTGAGACTTTTAATTTCCAGGCTGAATTAATTTCAGTCCATAAGCAGATAATGAGCTGAGACACCAATATGACTTATTGTAAAGTGGTTGATTCAAAATGTTGAAAAAAAAAAAAGGGACATGAAAGGTCTTTAATATAGGATGTCCGTTCTTTTTGCTATAACATATGTTGTCATGTTTGCAGTCAAGACTGAAACTGTAGAAAGAGCCACGTTGGTCCAATGATGACTGTGGAACAGCCTGTGGAAGTGCACAGTGGAGTTGCCCTGAGCTCTTTGTTAGCAGCAGCACAAACGTACCAATGATGCATCATATGAGACTGCTTCTTCAGGCAGTGAAGCTTTATTTACTCAAAACTGAAGATCAGTTTTGTTTGGCTTCTGATGGAAACACATGGGACACTGTTAGCAAATTCTAACACTCTTGCCCTGCACAAGGCATGTTCAAGTACTGTGGTTTCATCTAGTTCTTGCCACGTGTATCTCTAGATTGAGCTAAGGATTGGCTTCAAGTGAAGCTACTTTGTTCATGGAAGTCATGGTTAAACTCATGCCATTTAAGAGAGCCAACCATAACCACCAAAAAGAAGAGGGACAAGGATGGTGAAAAATGTGGTTTGGCTTCCGCGCAAGAGCAAGCCATACAGACAAGGGCTTGGAAATTCTTGGGGGTGAAGGGGAGGGCAAGGGACAGAGGAAAGGAAGTATGATTAACCAATAAAATCATTAACAGTATGGAAATAAACTGAGAGAACAAATATGCATTTCCTTAATGTAAACAGGGAGCAACCAAGGAGAATAGCAGGAGGTAAACTTTAAAGCTAGTGAAAAGCACGTTTGTTACAGTACGTCATTAGGCTTTGAAATGCCTTGCTAGTGCAAGTTAGTAATAATAATTAAAAAGATGGCTCTAAAAAGAGGAGGACACTGACATTCTCCTCTGTTCTTAGAGAGTGTTTATAGCCAGGCTGTGAATACACAACCTGGAGCCACCATGTCCCACAGGAAGCATTGTTTCCCTCGTCTGGCTGGGCAGCTCATGCATCCAGGCTAAGTAGCAGCATCTTGGTCCTACCAAGCTAACTGCCAAACCTATCCTGGTCGCTTTGTCTCCCACCCCATTTCAGGCAGAGCTGTTTTTGGGGTAAAAAAGCATTGTACCATGTTTCGAATCAATGGATGTAAACACTATTATTCTGTAAAAGTGTTAACTTCCCATTTTCATTTATATATTTTGGAGGTCACATTGGCTTGCAGTCTTATCACTTACATGGTACAGAAAGCTTCAGTTGCATTTATCACGTCTCTGATTTTAAATTTGTAAGTTTTGTTCCTATGGTGGGCTTGTTGGATGAATTTGTGATTTTTAAATGAAAATGTGATTTATTTAACTTTTAGAACTCCCAAAACCCACTGAAAGAGCTGAACATGGCGATACATAAACAGCTAGTATTGCATCTACTCTGTGTAGTACAGAAATGGTTAGTCAATGTTCTTTAGATTTCAGTACAGAATGTGTGTTAAGTAGCTGTCTAGTCAAAAGGAGAGTCTCTAGAAATTCTCTGTGGATTAAGTAATTGAGTTTCACTTCATCTCCTCTTATAATAACAGAAGGGAAACAAAACAGGTAGATGAGGGGACTTGTCACTGAGTTATTTAACAAGTCAGTGTTCTGCTTACACCATTTGGATCACTTTATTTTTAGGAGGAAAAAAAGTCCTTCTCTTCAAAGAGAGAGAGATACACAAGCCATTCAGATCTAGGTAGAAGAAAATTCAGTGCCTGGGCATCCAGATTCTAAGTTGTACATAGGCTTTTTACTGTCTCCCTGCATACAGAGATGTTGACCTGTAAAGAGCAATTTATCAACGTTTCTGATTAAACAGGGCAAAACTCTCATCTGCTGTAACTTGACATAATTTCCTTGATGTCAATGGATTTAACTAGAAGAGAATCTAAATCACATTAGTTAATTCATGAGTATCAAAACAGGGCTAAGTTCTGGAAATTGATATAAAAACCACAATTGTTCCTTATGAGAATAAACAAGGGCTCTCAAAACTCAGCAGGCACCATGCAGTGTGTTAGAGTGGTTTCAGGTACGGTGTTGAACCTAGCAATGAACTGACTTGGAGTCATTCTTCATAGGAGCTCTGGAAAAATTTATGGAAGATGTTTGTCTCATAGATAAGTGGAGCAGGCCATTTAGCCCATGGTTTTGCACCATAATAATCTTTTAGTGTTGGTGGAGCTGACCCTAGAAAATGATAATCATTTACAATTTACCACTTACAAGAATTAATACTTTGTGGGTATATACTTTAGTTATAGTCCTCAGGGATTTGGGCTCTATAATGTGATCTTCAGTTAGTCCCCAAGTATACCATCTCCATCATCCTGATTTTATTTATTTTACCAAAACATCCTTCTGCAGAGAGAACGCACATATTCTATTTGTTTGGGTATCTACAAATTAGACATATAATAAGAAACCTGAAGACAAATCTTTGTCTCAGTAGTCAATGTGGGAAAGATTTGGCCCTAGGGAATTCTCTGTCGTCATAAAGACAATACAGCTGTGTCCTTCTCCAGCTGCTCTGTGGGAAATTGCATCTGAGGAAGGGGAGCTGGGGAGCTGGGGGAGAATGAAAGGTAAAATAAGAAAAAAATATAAACAGAATAATTTGAGACAGCCTTTAACTAGTAAAAAATAGGCATCAGAACCAGGAGCTGGGAGCCTGACATCCTTCATTAATCCTGGTGATCTAGCAAGTGATCGTGTAAATGATTGTCTCTCTTCACTGACAATTGTGTATGAGACTAGAAGTCTGGTCTCAGGCTCTCAGATCTTTCCTTCACAGATCATTGACTACAGGGGAAATATTCTCATCAGTAATGTTGCAGAAACGCTAAGGAGAGACTGACAGTCACGCACCTTCAAGAATTTCCAAGTATGATGAAAATACATATTAAAATACCTACGTGAAGGTACTGCCATATCAAAAATGTGATTTTCATTTGTATATCTATGTAATACTGACTGATAATGTGATATTCATGGTAAAATCTTTGATATTAATCCAATTAAAAATATAATTTCAGAAACTAAAGAAAAATTTGACCTTGAAAAACTTAGTGGGTTTATAAGTTAATGTAGATATAATGTTCCTCAAAGAGACATGATAGCAAAATGATTTTGAATTTTTTGTACAAAACATGACAATATAAAAAGCAACCCCTCAAACACTGTACAAATGTCTGACATTAAATTCAAAATGTAAATACAATGCCAAGACCAACCTAATTAAAACATATCAGGTATTAAAACATTTTTTCTAAGTTGAGTACTAGTGGTTATGGAGTTTTTGCTAGAGGGTAAGGGTAAATGGATTTTGGTCCATTGTGTGCACTGATTGTTCTTTTTTGTTTCAATTAAAAAAAAAAGAAAAGAGGGGGGAGAAGAGAGAGAATGTGGTTAAGCCAAGCATTACTGAGATGTTCATGTTCTATGTGTATGGGTGTTCATGCGTGTTTGTGTGTGTTAAATAGTGTATTGGTTGTTGTTTTTTTCCAAATAGTTATGAAAAACTTAGGAGGAATAAGTCTGAACATATTCCGTTACCAAAAGGAAAGTCGTGCACATGACTTTCATATCATGAAATATAATCTTGATGTATAAAATAGAGTTTAAGTTTGAAAACTACAGATACAGAGCCGTGGATATTAGCAATGATAATTGGAGATTGAGATAATACATTGTATCACTATATTTACAAATAACTTGCATTTCCTTCAAAAAAGTCGGATCTATTGTTTTTGTACGTTACTGTTGGTATATCCCAGAATAACTCGGCAGGTGATGTGTTGACTATTTATGATTTCCATGGAGCCATTAGGAGTAAAGTGCTTATGTCGATATACATGTTGATTAGATTAGCACAGAACATAATGGTTTTATGGGAAGAGTAACCAGGATTTGTGTTACTTTCAAACGTATCTAAATTGCTTCCAGTAAAGGAAAAGGGAATAGTAAGTCATGAAATTTCAAGGAGAGTTGAAATCAGAATATGATAACAGTATCAGTGCTGATAGCTTTCAGGAAATGGCTATTAAGCAGTGTGCTGTGCAGCTTTCTGCAATAAAAAAAATACTGTCTAAAACCCCCAGGCAATGAGCACCCTGTGAGGGTATGTAATTGCTACCTTCTGTGGTCCCTGAGGTTTTGATATCAGTTGAGCAGTCATGTGTGTGCCTCAGCCTATTGCCAGGGACTTAAAATTACATTACAGACCCAGAAATGTGCAGTACTTCAAGTAAATCCACACCCAAACCCCAGAAGACTATTTGAGTGTAGAAGCTTTCCAGATGGGAATTTAAATGCTAAATTTCATGTCATATTATTTAGCAGGTTAGTTTATCCCTCATTTGTTTGCCATCTGTCATTATTGCAGCAAAAATGCTTGTAATTCACCAGCACAAAAAAAAAAAAAAAAAAAAAAAAAAACTACCTGAAACCAAACATCATTGCTGTAAGGTGCAATTTCATAGTACTTACAAATGATAATGACACAATTAGGGAAAAATTGCAGTTGTTGTTTTTTGTTTGTAAAGTCACGACTGCTGTTCCAGCCTTGGTTTTCTTTGTTTTCTTTTGTTGGGTTGTTTTTTGTTTCTGCATACACAACTGATCAGGTGTGAGAATAAGTACATGTCTAACAAATTTGTATGGTGGAACCAATAGACACAAAAATGGACTCAGATTACAGTCTCTAATGGCAAAGAGTTTTTTCAGCTGAATTTATGGTTTAATTTCTGTCACTACCATTCTAAGAATAAAATTCTGTACATAAAACCCTAGCAGATCTGAAAAAAAGGGCAGTGATTTATGCATCAAAAGACAATAAGCTGCTCTTTGCTCACATTAATTTCATTCTGGAGGTGAAAGACGGTGACTTTTCCCCACAGAAAAAAAATGGCAAAAGCCCAATAACAATATAAAAGAAATAGCATGAAAAATAATTCAGTTTTTATTTATATAGACATTCCTCTACTAACAAAAATGAAATGTGTAAACCTCAAAAATTAATGCTGCTTTCAAAAATCTAATTAAACAAAATAAGCATCATTTTAGACTCCCTGTTTTCCAGTGAAATAGACACTGAAGAGCACCATTTCTCAGACTTAGGTGTCGGTACACTTTTTTACATCTTTCCACAAATCAGATGTGAGAATTCTGCTGCATTGAGTTATGTACTTGTCATTGATTCTATTACGCTGTAAATTCTATTACATTTATTGGACCAGAGGGAATATTGTGATAATCTCCCATCCAATTTTGGATTTCATGAGCTGATTCTTATTATTTCGTGGTCTGCTAGGTTAAAAAAAAAATCTCTTCTCAGATATGCCATGGTCAAACTACCAGCATTACTGTTGCAGCTGCATGGTATCACTTGTTCTTCCTGATACAGTGTGTGAAAATGCTTTGGCATAATTCTTTTTTCCAGTGATGTGTGCTTGTTCACAGAAAGTAAATATCAAAGCTCTCAGGAGTAATACATGATAGTAGTATAGGAGAGGATGAATTCACTGTAAGACAATGTTGCCTCTAGAAAGCTGTGAGAGATTCTGGAACTGCAGGTGCACCTGGGGAAATGTATTGCAAATGCCTAAAATGAATTCAGAACTATTCCAAAAAGCAGCTGGGGAAGCAGAAAATGAAAGAAACAGCGAGAGTTGTTTTCTGTTGTTGTTGTTTTAGGGAAACACAGTCAGTGGATTATCCTTTGAAGAGACCTGTACCTTCAGTGTTACTAGCTAGCAATGCTGAGTGGATTACTTTGAGGTCTATTTGATCTTTGCTCTCATTTGCTCTAGCTTACTTTGCCTGCCTATGTTTCCGTTTCCAATCTGGGAGAATTATATTGTCTAACTTCAGCATCTCTGACCTGTGTTTAGAACAGATACAATTTACCTTGAGCTGTAAAACCTGCATGTATTTACCAATCCAACAAACAAAATCTAAAACTTGCTCTTGCTGGTAGAATGGAGGGAAATCAAAATGATGGCTTTGTTATTAAAATCTGACTCTAGCTCTGTCTCCAAGGGATAAAGATGTCATGCATCAGTTTATGCCAATGTGAAGGGCGCAGAAACTTACTGCTTCCAAAAGAACTAACGTAGGAGTAATTCAGTCACTTCATGCTAATGACCAAGTCCTTCTGGGTATACAGCATTTCAGGGAAGAGGAAAACAACCCAAGTAGTCTGAATTACACATTATTGCAACTAACAGAATTGTTTTACCCTTTTTCCTCTTTGAATCATCTACTTTGGTGCTCTGAGGGTTCAGGAGGAAATAGAGGAAAAGTTCTGACCCACGCATGGAAAGCAGTCCCTTCAGGACCTACGGATCTCAGATCTGCAGGTATGCATGTACCTAAGGCTTAGAACTGAGCACACACACAACCAAGGGATCTTGCCCTCTGGGTTAGGAACTCTCTGGTGCATGGACACAGGGATCCCTGCAATATACCCACACCCTGGCAGCCCCTGGCTGTTGTAATTTCCCTCACAATTTGGCAGACACCATAGTTTCATGTAGAGCTGACCCTATGTATAATATGCTGTCTAGCAGGGCTGTATGATTAGTGACAGACGGTTTGGCATCCTGGCCTGTGTCAGCAAATGGGTGGCAAGCAGGACAGGGGGGAGATTGTCCTGCTCGTATGTGGCACTGGTGATACCACACCTTGAATACAGTGTTCAGTTTGGGGCCCCTTACTACAAGGGCATTGAGTTACTTGAATGCATGCAGAGAAGAGCAATGAAGCTGGTGAAGGGAGTAGAAAACAAGGCTTATGAGGACGGACTGAGGGAATTGGGGTTCCTTAGTCTGGAGAAAAGGAAGCTAAAGGGAGACTGTAATCACTCTCTACAACTACCTGAACGGAGATTGCAGCAAGGAAGTAGTCAGTGTCTTTTCTCAGGTGACTAGGGATAAAACACAAAGAAACAATCTCAAGTTGCACCAGGAGAGGTTTAGATCGGAAGAATTTCTTCACAGAGAACATGGTGAAGCATTGGAACAGGCTGCCTAGGGAAGCAGTGCAGTCCCCATTCCTTGAGGTGTTGGAGACGTGTGGGTGTGTCACTAAGGGTCATGGTTTAGCAATGGGACTCTATAGATCAGTTTGATGGTTGAACTTAGTGATCTTGAAGGTCTTTTCCAACCTGGATGATTCTATGATTCTCCTGCCTTCCCACCTGTGCCCGGAACACAGCTTCTCCCCCATACAGATGCTTAAATTCCAACTCCTCCTCCTCATGTTCTTTTCCAGGATCCTGGTCTTTACGTTTGCAATTACTTAATTTCTTCAGCCTGTGCACATTCATAGTTTGTTGGCTCCTTAAACTGAACTTTTGTGTTACTTAAAAATCCTAAGACATAGATCTAAGGTGAAGAGGTTATTTTAAAAGGATAAGTGAAAGTTTTTTTAAAAAAAACATAATTAGCAAGAAAAGGTTGATGTTGCATTTGCTGGAGAACTCATGTAAGAATGTGGAGATTCTGCCATTTCTATCCAGACAGAACTCAAACATGTCCTCATGTACCTGGGAAAGAGAAATGGTCATAATCTGAATAAGAATTAAGACAGGGACTCTTCTGTAGACTTTGCCATGTCTTTTCAATTCCTCGTTGCCTCCTTTTCCCAGTCTGTACAATACAGGGTTATAAAATTTAGCTGGATTGAGCCTAAGGAATGGGATCTGACCAGGATAACATACCAAAATAGGCAAAATATAAATCTATTATGAGGGTTTCATCTATCCATCTGGCAGCCTGATCAAGTGGAAGGTATCCCTGCCTATGGCTGGGAGTTTGGAACTAGAGGATCTTTAAAGGTTCCTTCCAACTCAAACCATTCTATGATTCTATATATATCAAAGTAACTTCTGAATTAAGTCCTTGAAGAGGGAGAAACCTGCTGATAATAGTAAGGCATTATCATAAATGTCTTGTCAATCGATTATGCTTATGGCAAAATAAATTAAAGGACCAGAAGACTGCGTAGGACATACTGATATTGGTTTCATGAGACTAAGCTATTGCACGGAGGGATACAGAATTAGGGTGTTGTATTATTGTGCAAATAAAAAGGCAAAGAGGAGCTCTAAGCGGTAATGGAAACAGTGCTTCAGGGCCAAGGACTGCTGTGACTCCAGATGCCAGCAGCTTGTTAAACATAATACAAAACAACATAAAATGTAAAAAATGCAACTGGAACAAAAGGTTAGACCTTCTCACTCCATGTCTCAGTAAAAAGAATGAGAACAAAAACAAAGTCACTTAGCAGCTGGGGTTTCTTAAATCTTACCAGCACTTTGCAGTCTCCTCCACTATCAAAACAGTCATATCACTACACAAGCAGCACCCTACCATTAAGCAAATAGGGTCTCTCTCATCCCCACATTACATAAACAGTCCCCTACTATGGCAAAAGTATCCTTTCATTACCATGCAGCATTTCATTATTTCAAAGACAACATCCCAGTACTGCATTACAACTCTGTTACACAACGGAATATCAGTGAACTCTCTCATTAAGTGCTAAGTTTAAGAAAGTGTTGCTGAACTAAACAGGCCTACTACATTTTCTTTCTCCTTAAAGCTCCTCCAACTTTCTTCCATCTTCATGTTCTGCTTCAAAGGGTCAAGATGACTTTGTGTAACACAGCTGTTAGGGGAATAACTTTAGGGACCAACTTGGGTCACTACATTCAAAGGTCTTACCTGGTACCTTGGGATTAACAGACTGTATGGCCTAACTGTCCACTTTGCTTTTCCTACCATTCATCCAGGGCCACTCTGATAGCCCCAAGTAAGAACATTCCTTCTAGGTGCGAGAGGGTCATTCTGCTGTTGGACAAAGCTCTTTTAACATAGCTAATACTGTTATCTACAGACTAGACTCTTAGCATCCTTTACTGGACCTAGTTCCAGTAAATATGCATCAAAGATGGTCTTAGAAATTCTCTCACTAAGACATCAGGTAATGATGTGAAAGGAGAAGGAATTACAACTCATGTTCTGAAGGATAATGAGATTTCAGAGTTTTGGCTATATTTCTAAATAGAAAAAAATCCTCAAATTTTGAAAATCACATTTTGAATTTGACTTTTTAAAAATGCCTATTATCTTCTAACTTCCCTAGAAAAAATAGAACTCAAAGCAGCAAGTCATTGCAAATTGCAAAATAAAAATCTAGGCAAGGTTTGGAAGAAAAAGCAGTAAATTTTATTATACCAGCTGCTATTATTGGTAAACAAGTCAGGTTTGGGGGCATGCAGCTTCTGCTTCAGGTCTGAAACAGCAACGTTCTTTGACTCCTTTCCAGATGCATCATCTGGTCTAATAAAAGATATTGTCTCCCAGCATGCCTTGCCTTATTCATGTGTTAGGCCTCTTCTGCTACAACAAACAGTAATAAAAGGATATTTCTGTATGAAAATGACATTTCCACAGTGTTAGTACTTCTTTCATCAAAACATCATTCAAGAAAAGTGGATTGATTTTGTCAAACTATCTTTTTCAGCAAGCACAATCTTTCATATTCTGTATAACAATTCAATTTAGCAAAAATTATCAGTGTTCCGAAATAATACATAAACATTGGTAAAATGTGATGATAGCTTTCATTTGGAAGAGGCTTAAACAAGCTGGAAATGGATCTAAGGAGAATAAAAACAGATACAGCAAAGGCATAGCATAGTCTGAGATCCTATGGCAGTCACAGCCTTGGGACATAGCTAAGACATGATATTGTAAGAGTCAAGTGGCAATTTTTAATTTGTCAACAACAGAACCACCTATAGCTGAATTAAAGAGCTTTGTATCTTTGAGAACAATCAAATCACCAGCTGTGATCAGAGAACGTTAGTGCTGCAGAATATCACAGGGAAGTCTTTTCCTCTCTCTCGAGCAATATCCAGCATGAGTGAATGAGTACTTTTAGCACAAGGCCTTTTTACTGAGGTATGTTGCTATGAACTGCAATGCACATGTAAATAGGCATTTCCTTTCCTCTTCTGTCATTCGCATGCTCCCAAAGGTGAACGGCATGCTTTTGGGCAGTTCTTGTACTATTTAAGATTTTGTGACTAAACATTTATATATGTATTTATAAATATATATATCTAATGGCATTTCCCAGTTTCTGATGGAGCTCTCTAAACTTTAGAAAGGTCTACGTTCATTTTTTCTGGGCTTCTACATAGATTTAGCAGGGAATGTCTGTTAATATCTGCTTGTTCTTCCTGGCTTTGTTTTTTCACTCCCACGCTAGCAGCAGTCACCTCTCATCTTCAGACATCGAACCCTTCCACACTGCTGCTTTCCATCTGAGCCAAAGAGACAAACCTCTTTGGTGAAGTTGAGTCTCCTGAATGAAAGGTTGCAGTACTGGATCAAAGCTAAATATTCTGTGAAACTTTAATGGAAACGCATGTCCCTGTGGCCGAACTCCATAGAGCTGTTACACTGACTCATCCTAGTAGCTAGGGCCTGTTGTGAGAGGCAGACTGCCCCAGAAGAGGCCGATGAGACTCCCAGTTAAGTGTAGATACCTGTTACACAGAGTAACTCCTCATATCCCTTCCTCTTCTCCCCTGACCAGCTGGTATGGATAAACAGGGAGAGAGATGATATAAATGTCGTCTTGCTATTATGTTCTCAACTTGAGACGGAAGGAGAGCCAGAGCTGATAGCAGCCCTGTTACTCTCCCAAACAGAAAGCCAGAGATTGTGTGGAAATATTAAATGCAAAGAAGCTTCTGCTGCTGATAGGATGGCCCTCGCAGCCAAACCTGTGCTCTCACTGAAGTTTGTAATCATAGGCCTTGGTCTATTTCCCCCTGCTGACCAGCCCCAGTTATGGTACCTTAGGTATACCAGTCATCATCAGAGGCCAAATCAACAGATCAGTTACTCTAGTTCAGTCACCTCCTTCTGCTCATTCCAAACAGTATCAAATAAAAATAACCTTATGTTGGCAGGAAGTTGTTCATCATTTGTCAATATAGATAGTATATGGAAATTGTAAGATTTTTTTTTCATATAAAAACATAAGTTTGCATCTTCCTGATGAACAATAGGACAATACTGACAGCATGAGGCTAGACCTGGAAAAGAAAATAAGCTCAGGAGAGAGCTTATTGGTTCTGTTGAAAAACACTTTCAATCAATCTACTATTTAGAACAGAGTTTTCTCTCATGTTAGTCAGCAGAAAATTAAGACTAGGTGTTTTTCATCAAATAGTAGATATTAAAACCACATCTGCACCCCAAAGCATTTCATAGTAAAATTGTACCTTCTAGAGTTGTGCTTGGCTGCTTTGATATTGGCATATCAGGGGAAAAAAATTTAAAAAATCTTGTCTGATTAAAGAAATTCCTGTCCTTCTCACACTGTGGCACCCAAAACTGCAAATAGTGCTTGAGGTGAGGCCACACCAGAGCAGAGCAGGACTATCCCCTCCCTTGACTGGCTAGCAGGGCTGTGCCTGATGCACCCCAGGGTACAGTTGGCCTTTTTTGCTGCTGACTCATATTCAGCTTGCCATTGACCAAAAGTTTTGGATCCCTTTCTTCAGGGCTGCTCTCTAGCCTCTCATCCCACCATTTGTATGCATTGCTTTGGTTGCCCCTTCCCAGGTACAGAATCCAACACTTGCTCTTGAAGAACTTCATGTGCCTGGTGATTGCCCAGCCCTCTGATTTGTCCAGATCTCTCTGCAAGGCCTCTCTGCCCCCGATGGAGTCAACGGCTCCTCCCAATTGAGTGTTGTATGCAAATTTACTTAGTATACCTTCAAGTCCTTCATTCAAGTAATTTATGAAAACATTGAAGAGAACTGACCCTCAAATGGAGCCCTGGGGAACCCCACCAATGACTGTCCGCCAGCCTGATGTAACCCATTTACTATAACCCTTTGAACCTGACCCATCAGCCAATTGTTCACCCATCATATTGTGTATTTGTCTAGCTGTATGCTGGACATTTCATCCGGAATGATACTGTGAGAAACAGTATTGAAAGCTTGCTGAAATGCAGAAGACTACAACTGGCTTCCCTTGGTCAACTAGATTGGCGACGTAAAAGGAAATTTAGTTAGTTAAACAGTACCTTCCTCTCATGAAACTGTGCTGTCTGAGACCAATGACCACCTTTCTTTCAGGTGTTTTTCAATAACTCCCAGAATAATTCTTTTTTTTTTTTACATATATTTTTTCCTGTCTCAAGTGTAAAAGCAAATTAGACTTTACACAAAGTGTGAAATTTCATGAGTTTTAGCTGATAATTCAGCATGCTACAATATCAGAACTGCCTACCTAGCGCATCCTGATCTTATCTAATATGCCCCATTGCTGACCGGTACATGGGCTTTCCAACTGTACCATTATTATACGCTGTACTTATAATGTAAACAATTTGATCAAGGAAGCAGACTTTAAAAACTAACTTATGTAAATTTGAATGCAAATCTCTTAAAATGAGATTACAAATTTAGTTAAACCACACTTTCACCTTCCCTCCAGCAAGGGCATATCTTTGAAGATCATCACTTGCTGTAAAAGCACTGTCACACAAGCTATTTTTTAAATGTAATTAACCAATATAAAATATTTGTCATTGGAGAAATAACATTTGCACTTCTTTGAGTACAGTCACTAAAAAGTACGGTCTAACTTTTTATTCTGTAGAGATTATCATGAAAGCAAACTTCTACGTGATACATGGTGTGTTTTAAAACACATTTCTTCAGTTATCAAAATTTACATTAATGACATTATGATTAGATTTTAAGGTTTTTATTCTTCTATAAATATTCTACTTTACTTTCCATTTAAAGCAGGAAAAAAAAAAATCTTCTTCTTAGTCCCCTACATACAAGGGGACATTTAGATGAATGTTCAACAACGAATACAGCAGAATTTTGTTTTCTAACTTGTTTTAAGCATGGTTATAACCCCCAGAGCTTACATTACTGATTCTAGGAGCCCTTTAAAAGATCTGGAAGACAGTTTGTGATGAAAAAGTGGGGGAAAACCTATCACAACACATCTTTTAAGATGCCACTCGCCATCCTAGCTTTCACTGTCTCTTTAGCTAGCTGAAGAACTCTCAGCCAGCCCAAAATTGCAGAGGTATTAAAAATAAAAAAAAAAAACTTAAAAAATCACAAAACAAAACAAAAACAAACAAAACAACAACAAAAAATCAAGCAAGCTAAATACCCACATTACCCCTTTCTACTTTTCATGTCAGCCTGCAGGACTGCCCAGGGTAGGAGCAAGGAAGAACAAACAAATGAGCAGTTCATGAGCTGTCTCATCAGTGTCTCAAGGTCCTCCTGTGAATAAATTGAGCCTCTTCACTTGAATAGTGTAATTAAAATCAGGTGTCTTTATTTCAGTGGTGATGTCTGGTATCTCTAATGTAATAGGCAGCTTCGTCTGATATGGCTTATGCCTGGTTTAACATTTGGTATTTCAGGGATGGATATGACTAATAATTTTATCATGTTTCTCATTTTCTCAAGCATCTTTCCCTCTCCTCTGTTGGGTATGGTGAGGCCCTGCATCTTTAATGTATCGATCGTATGCTTGCACAGCAAACAAAGGCATGAGCTCCTGTTGGCATTTACCTCATTTAGCCTAATCTAGCAAGCATGGATGGCAGTGGCAGGAAAGATAAGGCATGGTTTCTGGCACCCATGCTGACAGCTTCCTAGATACCCCAAGCACACCTCTATTGTTTCTGCCTTGATAGTATTCTCCAACTTGAGTCTGCTACACATGCTGCTAGATTTACTAAACTTCTAATAACATGGCAGTATGTTTTCCTGGAGAGCTAATTTGGGAGGGTAGGGCAGCAACAACTCCCAAAGAAGCAATTCACAAGAATAACATTAAAGCAGCTTTGATTGGTATGAGCATCCCATTGGAACAGGTAAGATTTCCACTAATTCTGCATTTTACTACCCGTTGTTACTCATCACCTATCTTATAGGTTATCTTAGAGCCTAAGCCCCATACAGATTCAAGTTCAGCACCCTCAGTGCCCATGATGAGCATTTTGGGGCCCAAAGGGCTGCTGAGACTGGCCCTATGCACTGGGTGTTAAGGACTCCAGGTAGTCTTGATACCTTGCTGGTGTGTACACAATTTGCATTTTACTTGTATGGATCTCTTGGTAATGGAGAGAAACAAAGTCATTTAGACTGGCAGCTCAAAAACACTGAGCTTAGGGAATGTTTCCTTTTTCAGACAAAATGTCCCCAGACTTGCCTTGCTTGAAATAAAGCAAGGGCTCTCTCCTTTCTCAAAGAGTTTCAGACCATATAATTGAGCGCTAACTTGGTATTTAGATATAAAATGGGATTTTGTAATGGATTTCAAATGACAGATCACTATTAGGCATTCGATTCTACATTCAAAGGGACGGATGAAGCACCACTAGCTTTCTTATCCTTGTGATGTACTCCAGTCAAAACTTTCAAGGTAGAAAATTACATAATCTGCTTTAAAAAAAAAAAATCCATTAATGTGAATAGTAGGTGGCCAACTGCTCTTCCTAGACAGCTTTGAAAAATTCCAATTTTGATTTCAGCATTTGGAACTTATTTTAATGGAAAACTGTCTCGCATATCTCGCCAAACCTGAATCAGAATGCCTTCATCAGTTCTGCAAGAGACACTACACTTAGAAACTGTAATTCTCTAACTTGTTTGCGTTATCTAATTGCATAGCTCTACATTTCTTCCAGGAGATGCTAACTAGGGAATGATCCCTCAAGCGAAGCCATGCAATGCTGAAGCATCTGAATAAGGATCATCATTTCTAATACTCCATGTAATCAGGACACCATCCTCCTGAAGGGGTAAGTACTTGCATGCTCTTGGGCATTTCTCTTTTGCCTCAGGAATATTGTCCAAGTGCAATTCTCAGGAAAGCTTCCAAGGCATCTTTAGAGGTGTTATACAGAATGTACAACAAATACGGACGTGACCTTTGCATTGGTAAAACATCTTTAGTTATAAGCTTATAATTGCTATTGTTTCAAATGACAGTGACTGTCAGTACTATATAATAGCTCTTTATTATTATGTCTTGTGATTCTAGACGTCCTCCTCCACATGATACTTTCTTACTATGGTAATTCTAAGTATTTTAAGGTTCCTGTGCTTTTGCTTACAACCCTCAGATGGGTCACAATGAGGCTACATTTTTCCCCCCTCTGGTACTGTTCTTGCAGTCTACTGTTCCAGCCATGTACTTTGCTTAAAACATTTCTTACCTGTCAGCACCTCGAGAGGAATTCACAAGCTTCTGACATCCAGCAAAAACACTATCAACCTCAATGATGTTTCTTTGAAACTACCTCCTTACTACATTTATTTTCCCATCACAATTCCTGTATGAGTGCATTCATGCATGCAGATACTGAGGTCAGAGAAGGGGAAATAGAATTAAGTAGGTCCAGTTCCAAATTTCTTATCTAAAGACAGTTAATTCATATGATGGTAAAATAAAGGAAGCTAAAGCAGAGTATTAAAATTGCAACTGCTGCTTAACAGCAATAGGAACAGCAGGATATTTGTGGAAACCTTATCTAAAATGTGATTTCACTAATTCACTCAGTGGAGACTGCCATTCCTTACCACAGATGGTGGTGTTGGATGGACCTAGCTGCAGGACAGTTTTCCCTAGGGAGAGGCATTCAGCAACCCTATCTAAAAGCCTCTGGTTTCTTTCATCAAATAGTTAAGGTTTCATTAATGCCCAAAGGATTCCTTAATCTGAGGTGAACTGAGGATATTTTCTAGCAATAAAATAGATATGAAAATTCTCCTTTGATTTTCCTATCATGAATTCCATTTGACACTTCAAATAGTCTAGTACACAAGAGAAAGCTCAAATCACGAGTAGAAATATTAACTGCGTGTCACTAATTGCTGATATTCGCAAATGTTTCCAGGGTACTTACATCTCTCACCTCCAGGTCCAGAGCTCAAGTTAAAAATGTAAGAAGCACTAAGAATTGAATAAAAGCTCCTTCATTGACACCTCTTACAAATGAGATTATGAATCTTGCTACATTTTTTTTAAGAAACTGCCATCACCTATGTCTTGACAGACATTATTTGCCGCACAATAATGCTCACATAGAAAAGTGTGCCCTTCTGAACAAAAAAAGAAAAGCTCGTGTGCTGTCTTATGTGATGACTTCTTCTAAGCCTGGCAGTAAAATTAAGACAGCTGCTAGCAACAGTTCAGAACACTACATCCGGTGATGGCTGGAGTTCAGAAGCAATTTAGCTCTTTTAAAATCTTTTTGGTTTGATGTGATCTTAATTTTCTAGTGACTTTCCTCCATTCTCCTGTTTGCTTTTCTCTTCATCAGTCATAAAAGCAAGACTTGGCAAGTGCAAATGCTCTCTGATAAGATTAAGTAATGTTAAGCACCTGCTCCTCTCGGTTATTGTCTGGAGAAGTTTATTAACACTTTCTAAAAAGACTGTTCAGTGTGTTTCTGGTGGATGATGTCAAATGCCAGCTGTCAAGATGTCTAGTCCCATAACATAATAATGATGAATCCTATTCAGCCTCCTCTAAAATCAAACAAATGAGTCAGTCTCCCCTTTTCCAGTGGCTAACCTGGGAACATTACTTTTAGTTTCTGCTGGGATCAACAGGCTAAAGAAGTATTGTACTTTTCTTTTATGCTTTGGACAATGATATTTCACAGAGCACAAGTATTAACTAAATTTCTACTGTAGTGTTCATAAGACTTTCGGCACTGACTTCAGAGTGGCAGCATTAGACAAAGAATATCACTCAGACTTTTTCTTTGCATGAATAGCTAATTTATGTTATCAACTTAGGTTTCAATTTATCTCTTACCTTTATTTTAACAGTTCTTATCGGAGCAAAACAGAAACGATCTTCACATTGGCAGTCTCTTTAGTATGGTGACAACACTTCTATTTTCCACTATAAATGACTTTTAATAAGTTGCACTCTGAATTCTTCAAATAATTTCTAACAGCTACATTGAATCTGAATTTGTGGAAGTCATCAAATATGTCCTGCATAGAGAGGTAAATGGGTACTCTACAGTCATTTGTCACACTGACTGCAACTCTTTGTTGCTCTTTCTAAAAACAACACAGGAAAGTTTTTCAAAAGAACATAGTGATCCTGGGTTTCCAGCTTAAAAGACTAAACTGCTTTTCAGAGCACAGCTGCTCAGCATTTCCTAGAAAGAAATTCTTTTCTTATTTGCAGCAATGGATAGCTGAGACTGCTGGAAAGCAATGTCACATTTCACCTGTGACTTTCTCTTGAAATCTCCTTCCACACGGCCCTTGAGATACCTAGGATGTTATATGTGGTTGATGGCCATGTAAAAACTGTGCTGTTGTAGCTCACAAGATCAAGAAAGCTGGCCAACCTGCAGGGTGGCAATTAATAAATATTCAGGCATTTTCATTGGTATTGTAGAATCATAGTTTAGAGAGTGGCAAGTGAACATATGATTGTTAATAACGAGAGAGAGGAATGTCAACCAGCATCACTTTGATAAAAATGCACACCACAATTTCTGGGAATCTGTAGTATGAGTAGCACAGTGTTGGAACTCTGTAACACAAGTGGCTTGGCTGTTGTGGGTGAGGATAATGTGGTCGTATCATGGGCACACAAGGGAGGTCAGAGGACATATTTAAAATGTTTATGGGTGAACTTGGAAGCATTTTAAGACTGCTTAAACAAGGTTGACTTTACAGCTTTATTCATTCATAGAAGCCTGGTGGATTAAGAGGATGCTACAGCTGTGCATCTGCTGTATGGTACTGACTACCCTGCAAAGGGCAAGAAAATTAAAGAGTTTGTGTGCATGTCTCCATGAAGGACTAAGAGAAGCTGCTGTCTGGTTGTGAGAAAGCAGGGCAGAGGCCTTTCCAGGATTGTGAGACTACACCTCTCCTCTAGGCTGTCTACAGGAGACAAAGACTGGTGAGTGCTGAAAGGTACTTTACTCATTGAAGAAAGAGTGAGAGAAAGCACATTAAGATCTACTGCATCATTTTCCTAACAGACTGGAAAAGTCTACCAAGTTTAGCAAAGAGCATTGTACCAAAACAGACTGACAAATACCTGCAGCTCTCTGGGTATGTTTATGGGTTCTGCTCAAACAAGCTGCCTTGCCTGGGATTTGAGGACACTTTTTGAATGGGATTTCAAGGGTTATTGGAGAAAGGAGATACAAGCTGTCTTCATCCTGAACTCCTCACGCATTAGAAGGATACGTAGAAATCCATGCGGGCATAGGCTGTTTCCTAGCATTAGTGATGTGTGTCAGAATTGCCCTGCACTGCTGCCACATACCCATGCACAAGAACCAGCGCTTTCCAGAAGCACCAGGCAGAATTACTGTGCACGTGCAAGCCAGTCACACAGCTGTCAAACAGATGGGCCATATTCCAAAAGTCTACGCAGGCTCGGACCCACACATTTCTTTTTACAAAACCTGGTCAAAATACTCTTACCCTCAAATAAGATACTGGTGCCACTTTAGAAAAATTACTCACATGTCTGTACTGGACATTCTTTTTATACCACTAGCTTGTTCCCAAGTTGGGCTGACAAAGCAGCAGGGGGAAGAGAGATGTCCTTTTCAAATTTGCTGCTGCTTTGCCAGCCACTGCTACAAGATAGGAGTGTGTGGCCATGAGGAAATTATAAACAGACTTTTAAAAATTGATTTTCTCAGCACACATAAGAAAAGCAGTGCCGTCTTCCAATGTGCTTTCAACACTAACATTTACTGGGAAAGTGTATGTGTCTGAGTGTGCACACATACGGTGTTTAGTTTGGCTTCTCTTTTTTTGACATGTGAAATGTCTTTTGGATAAATTTATATAGATATAAGTGAAATACTGTGCTAATAGGAGCATGCAATCATCATCATCTGTAGAACCCAAGTCAAAACAGGAATAATTAATGTCTACTTGTTTTCCTAGAGAAAAACATTTTTTTTTATCTGCTTAATTGATTTCTTCCTTCTCCCTACAGTTCTGCCAGCTAAAATTGACTTTAGAAATGCTTTTGCAAGGGGTCTCCTATTTATCAGGCACTCATGGCCAATTGAAAAGAACATCATCACAGGCTATTTATAAAATGTTTTTTTAGTGGGCTACAAATATCAAATTTGGGGTTAGAGTTAGGTGGCAAAATAAATTGCAACTGAAAATTCATTATGGAGGAATTTTATGTATTTTCAAAGATACAGCTTTGAAAACTTCAGAAGAGGACAAAAAATTCTTGAGTACATTTTTCCAAAATGATAGTATATTACCCTCTCCCCAGGAAATTAATCAGAATGTAATCAAAATACTTTTCCAGCTGCTGAAGTCTCTTCCTCCCTTGTGGATCTCTCTCACATAAATCAAATCTCAAATTCAAAGTCATGTTAACTGGACAGCTGTTCTCTTAAGCTACATGAAGTGGCAAGTATCTGTTCTTATCTTTGTTGTGCTTTCTATAGCCCTACTTTATGGGACTTCCTTACACAGAGATCACATAAGGGAGGAAAAAAAACCCGAGCCTATAGCTAGTATTTTCTACAAATCAAGCAGAAACTTTGTAAGTGCCAGTGGAATGTGGTCCTCACTTATTCAGAATTGTGACTTTTGCTGTGGCATTTCCACCCTACAAACTGGGATCAATGGAGCTTACCAATCTTTCCTCTCATGCCTTACTCACAAGGCTTTCCTCAGAGAAAAGCACCCAAGCCCTGGGTATTTACTTACATCTATACGTATGCCTCTACCATTCTTCATCTTGCAAGAGCCCAGCATGGTTCTACAACTCAGACACTGTAGAGTTGGATTACCTTAACCTCTACACTAAGGCTGCCCACCCTGGAGAGTGAAATGAGGCAATTTTCAACAGCATAGAGCAATACCACACAACAATTTGGGTAGGAAATGAAGAACAATTACAGCTGCAGGGGAAATATAGGGCAGGCAGAATGTAATTACGCAGGCTGGAATATGGCCAGAACACTGGGGCTTAATGTTCTTTCTTACTCCTGTGAAAGGAACAACAAGAATGCTTGCACCACAACAGCCAGACTCCAGTTTTGCTTTATCTGAACCACAGCACCTCCCATGGCACAGTTCCAGCACTGTAGTAGCCATAGGCTGGTGTTGCTCCAAGGGAACTAGTTGCCTTTCGATGTTCATTGCATTAGGTATAAAGACTGAGGAAAGAGCCAAATCGATTTAGAAGTGAAAGCAAAATCTTCTAGGTAATTTAAAGGGACATGCTTTCAAACTGCAAAGCACAGCACCACTGAAACAAGTGGCTGTTGGGAATCCAGATTCTTCAGGTGACTTTCTTTTTCTGTATTGATGTCTAACTTCTTGAGGTATAAAATCTGTAGGCAGACTAGTCAGGTAATCCTGATGTGTTGGACAAACACTACCTTTGTCTTTAATGAACACTATGAAGAAATGAGGGCTTAGGTACGTAGAAGTATATGAAGTGTAAGAAATTCTTCTCATAGGGAAGAACATACTTATTGACAGAGGAAAACTATAATGGTGCTACTTTGCTATTGGACCTTTCTAAGCCTGTTCAAGAGTGTGTGAAGGATGGATCTTGTGCTTATACAGTCATCTTTACAGAGCTTGATTCCCCTCTGTATTAATAAGAAAGCAAACCTCTTTCAAACCAAGCAGTATACACACAAAGCTTAAGATTCTGCTCAACAGCTCACACTGCTTCAACACAGCAAGATGTCAGTTGCACAAACAGGAGAAACATGCTAATGAGATTCAATTAAGCAGTATAAAAGAACTCATTCAATTGACCTAGTGCATTTCTAAGCACATTTCCCACAAAAAAGATCCAGAAACCCTCAAGAGTGTAGCGATCAATGAATTGAGTACAAAGTCCTCGGGATTTCTCAAATTCTCAAAATCTGAAACAGTCAATTCTGAAAGATATTTTATAAAGGAGAAGCAACATTTGCAATAGACTAGAATGGTACACACATGCCAAAGTCCTTGCACAAGTGGCCAGTAATCAGAAATCCACATATTTCAAGCAATGTGTTTTGCATGCCTCTACTGAGAAGTAAGGTGTAAGGTCTCACTTGTTCCTTTGTGCTCTTCACTGATAACGTAAGTAGCAGTTTAGATGTGAAAAAGCCCTGGGGAACTGCTTTTTTCTTCCCATAGAGTAGGGGAGTGAGTTCACACTGTACTCCACCCATACAGTCTGTGAAATACCATCTCATCCTGGGATTTGTGCTGTTGCAACAAAGTAGCACAGGAACCATATGAAATATCACCGTGTGCTAGGCTGTCTGAGATAATGTGTTTCTGTGTGACGAGAGGTTTTCTTAGACAGCAAGGTACTGTTCTTTCCAGAAAAGCACCCAGGACATTGCTCTGGAATGGGGGGAAAAAAATCATGGCTCCTCTCAGGTGAATTTGACATGGTTTGCAGTATGAAAATGATGTTAATTGCAATTTTAAAATAATATCTCTTTAGCTGTTATCAATGAACTCTAAAGATCAGTCTTAACGGTAGGATCCCTGATGGTTTGAAGCACTGTGTGTTGAAGAAAGAGATTTTGAAAACTTTTTGGATGACAGGAAATGTTGGCACTGCCACCATCTTCACGTCTATTGTCCCTGATGAAACTGGCTTTTGGTACTTCCTCAGCCATACAAGGCTTCTATAGTCTCTTTTCTCCTTTATTTGAATGCTGTGATGAGAGACTCAAATCTTTTTGTCCCTGCTATACTTAGTATCTGTCCTTGTATGCAATAGTTTTCTTTCTCTTCCAGATGTTATCAAAGTCCAACAACTGGTCTTGAGAGCCAAGACAGATGTAAGCTATTTTTTAAAACACAATTCAAGCCAACTTTCTTTCTTTGTGATGTAAAAATATAATGAAACATTATGAATGCCTTTTAATGCTATAGAAATGCAAAAATAAGTGCTATAATAATCATTAGATTATTTATCATCATCTGTCAAGGCCAAATCCTAGCTCTAATAGTAATCACTGTGGCTAGGCTCCAACGTAATTATTATCAGGGACCTGCTCCAAAGACCATCATCAAAGTCAATGAGAAAGTTTTTCCCACTGAGTTCAGGGTACTTTGGATGAGGCCCTAAACCGTCTAAGCCTGCAGAAACTGTCTGGTCCTTCAAAGCCAACACTCACAGCGCTGAGGTTGCTGGTGATAGAGATACTCCAAGGCAGCAATCTCCATAGTACTACCTAGGGAAGTTTGACCAACCAGATTTAAAAAGCAGCTAGGTCCTTTCCTTCATTACAGCAGGTTGCTCTATGCCTTACTGTCACCTTAACAGTTGTGGTGATGCCGATCAGTTTCTGTATTGTGGTTTGCACAAGAGGATTTTTCAGACCAGACTATTGATTTGGCAGGCCAGAAATGCATTGCAGCTTGGACAGCAACTTACTGAGCAATGGCAGCAAGACCTTTCTGTTTTCACAGCTTCTCCACTTCGTTCTTGAATAAGGCATAAGGAGCACAAGTTAAATTGTAACATCTAAGTATTTCCAAATCAAAACCAAGTTTGTTGAAATGATATAAAGTTTTCTCTGCACTTTGACCCCATGAAAAGGTGGATAGGGGTAGTTTCAGTAGTCACACGCATTCCTGCTTGTTTTAATCAACAGATAGTTAATAGCAAATTATGATCATAATAGCATGTTTTATCCCAAAGACTCCAAGACCTCTCGATAAAACATTGCCTGAGTGCTGTGCAAAATTACACTCAAGCAATTGAGTTCAAATGAGGGTGGCCCTGCTTTAACCTCTGCAATTTGGCCACTTTCAAGAGTGAGCGCAGCACCTACTCATCAGAACACGTTGTTCCATGCAATGAGAAACGGCAAGAAGATTCTCTGAAAAAGTCAACGGGAACACTGGCGAGTACTTGAAAATTACTACTCGGATAAGAACTGGGTGAGGAAAATGTGAGTTAGACTTAGGTTAGCTAGTACAGATAGGAAGCTATGGGATCTTGCATTAAAAATTCTAGTCAGAACCAGAATTCAGCTGATCCAGTACCAACATTTCACCCATCTTTCTGTTCAGTAAGTAAGGTAACACTGCAACACCTGTGTAATTACATTTTTTATTCTAGCCCTGGCTAGCCATAACCTTTTCTAGCTTTTGAGAACTGGTGACTTATAACCAAAAAGGTAATAACCAGAAGCCTTCTCTCTATTTGCTGTAAGTTAGTTGTTACCTGGCATCTAGCCGTCAAAAGCTCTAATATAAAAAATAACAAGAGCAGAAAGAAAGAAGGAAAGAAGGAAAGAAGGAAAGAAAAAGAAAATGCTGACCACAGGGTTATATTTTTTGGGGGGAAAAAAAAAAAGCTCAGTGTAAATGTTACATTTTTGAAAGATTACACTCTGGAATTGTTTAATCAGTTGACATATAGAGTGATCAGAGCAACCATCTGTTCTTTGTGTTATCTAGAACAGCATTAAAAATATAACACTGTAGCTTGTAAGGTTTAGCGGTATTAAAATTGGTGCGAGCACAGTGACAGCAATAGCTCTTAAACCTGCCAAAACAAGTACTGACTTGCTTTATACTTATCAATGTAACTGTTTTCTTCCTTCAGGACTGCAGATAGCAGCTTCCAGTTTAAACTAATTTTCAGTTTCCTCAATTGAACTATCATATGTTCAAGGTTTCAGCTTTCAACAGCCACCCCCCCCCCCCCCCCCCCCCAATACTGGCTTTATTAGATTGCTAAGACACTGTCTCATAACATTTCTTGCCAAATGCACACTTAGACCCTCCAGATCAGCCAGGTTATGCCAAATTCCAGGAAGTGGTAGTTCAGTCCCACTGGAATGCCTGTCCTGCATGTAAATCTCCGGCCCGTTTTCTGAATTGATTAGGCACTGAGACACTCCAGATTTACTCCCTTCTTCCTCCCAGAAATGCCTGTGTTAGCACATGTCTTCCCATGCAGCCGAGCCCATGCCCACCCAATGTGTACTTCAGGAGTGTCAGTGGTCAGTCACGCTCCCATGGGGACAGGTTCTGTGCATCCAGGAACCAGACATTTAATGGATTCCTCTAGGTATGTGCTTCTGAATCACCAGCTTGCCAACAAAGCAGGTGAAGCCTAGCACATTTATAAATAATCTGTAGGAAACTCAGGGAAAACCTCACAGTTTTCCTCCCCCACAAGATCTTTAAACAGAAGCTCCATTCTCTTAGAAGTTTATAAGGCATTCTGTAGGATACAACAGCATTACAAATCAGATAGTAAGTTCAGTGGAGAGACAGACATCTTTATGTGTAGGTACCAAGAGCAGTATAGCTACCAAGTGTCAAGAGCACCACAAGCTTGTGCAGTCTGAACTGAAATCCATGGTGTATGCTGGCTGGTTAGACTAGACTTGATACTTCAATGTTAGCTTGGACAAGTCTGTGTGTCTTGTGAGTCAGTATAACTGCAGCCCCCCCAAATCTCTGGGTTATGATGATGGAGCAGTAGCAGATCTTTTTCAAGTCGATGAACTGTAGCATGACATCCAGTATTAAGCAGAACTTTCCACCGGACTCTGTCACAGCTTTCCTAGCAACTAAATCTTAAATAGTTAGAGATAATGACTGCCTCCAAAACAAATTACAGACTTCTTCCTTTCAAGGGATGTAGTCAGGAAAGCTGTAGATTGGAAGGATGGGTCAGAAGGGAAGGAAGTACGGGCTAGCATTTTGGCTCTGTGATACCACGGTACCTGTTCCCAAGCACATTTTTTTTAGTAGGGTACTTTTAACTTTCCAAAAGTCTCAGGGATCATAACCTGAGCAAACTGCATCAAGGTGATCTTGAGATCTCCTGTCCTAATAAAACTGCACTGAAATGCAGATCGCATGCAGTGACCAGCTCACGAACAACAATTTGGAAACAACTGTGCTAGGTTGCTCTGCACAGTGTTGGCTGTTAATGGAATTTGCCACAGAATTTATTTCCCTAATGCTGAGTTATTCTGCAAAATTGGAACTTTCATGTAAAAAGAAATGTATAGCCCTAGCATAAGTATTCCCTGTAATTAATGAGCAACAGTGTTAAACTCTGCTAACATATTTTCTACATTAAAATTCACAAGAAAATCATTCACGATTCTGAGCAATCTGGCAACCTATTCATAACTGGTTGGGTTTCAAAATGGCAATTAGCCGTTTTGTGTGATGTATCCTCTCTACCTGCACTTTCTAGTAGTAAACATAAGTGTTTGTTTGTATTGCTATGTGATGAGCATGTGTTAAACGTTATTTCACACATAATACTTAACTTCACAAAGAGCAATGTAGAAATTAAGAAGACAGGAAAAAAAAATGGTGTGGGTTCATAATCCACATAAATGGTAAATGATAACAAAAAACAAACAAACAAACACCTCCAGGGCCTGCTTGGGAGGAAAAGAGGGCCAGGTCTTCCTGACTTGTCAAATGGACAACACTACAATGCGCTACATTGCTGTTTCTGTTGCCAGTTTTGTGTACCAACAGTTACGTGTAACCAACAGATGTTAGCAGGTACTTACAGAAGCTGTGTTTTAGTGCAGGAACTGTACAGGACAGGATATGGGATTGACTCCTCTAAGACAAAGATGAATACTTTAATCCTGCAGCCAGGGAAACCAGTTTGTCTTGAAAAACTCTCTAGAGAATGTTCTTTTGGTTCAGTCCTCTGACCATTTGTCAACACCACTCACTCATTTCGGACAGCTACCTGGGAAAGCCCAATGTCTTTTCTTCTAGCTGTTAACGCTAACGGCTGTCTATGGCTGTCCTTGGTGGGACACAGGAGAGCATCTGCTCTGCAAGCTGTGGGACAAGGCAGCGTCGATCCAGCGTGTCCCCACCGCGGTGACCTCGCCGGCTTGTGTCCCCACCGGTGAAGATGCCCTCCGGGGTGAGCTGGCCGGGGATTTCTGACTGGAAATCCTACAGTGAGAAGGTGTCATGCTGAAAGGGATGCTTTCAGCTTCACTGAAACTGTTTTCTTTCTCCCCTTCCTCCCAGGAAGGGGGTGATCCTGACCAGTTCTTTTCGTACACTTTGAGGTTTTGGGAGAAGTTTGGAAACATAGCTGTCTCAGCATTTCCAAAACACGGTTCTAAGCTCTCCTGTTTGAAATAACTTTCCACGTAGAAACACCGTAAAACTTGGTTGGAGAGCGGTCAGTGTGTCAAGCAGACCCCAGACTCGCGGTTCTTGACTTCTCTATTCAACTTTCGGTAACTCAGCCGGGGGGGAATCCGGCAATCGCCGAGCCGCGAGGGAGCGGAGCTCCGCGGCGGCTCTGCCTGAGGCGCTCCTCTCGCCTCACCTGAGGCGGACGAGGGGGCAGGGGCGAGTCGGTGAGCGGGGCCGCCTCCACGCAGGGGGTTAGGGGGCTCAGGGGGGCGGCTGAGGGGGGCCGTTGGCAGCCGTTGCACCCCCAGCGCTCCCTCTCCTCAGGGGCGGAGTGAGGGCGGGCAGGGGCGGCGCGGACCCGGCCCCGCTGCTGCGCGGCCGCTGCTGCGCGGGGAGGGAGCGGCGGGCGCCGAGCTTCAAATGAACATTACCGGCGCTCGGCGAGGGCAGCGCCGGTGGCTCGGCCCTGTTGGCGGCGTTAGCGGCAGCACCTCATCCTCACCCTCACCTTCCTCCGCCACGGCGGCAGGTAGGCTGTGCGCGTCTAGCGTGCCAACTTCCAGCCTTGCAGCCTTCCCCGCCGCGGCGGCTCCCTGAGGCGAGGCGGGGCGGGGGGCGCGGGGCGGGGGCCGTGAGGTGAATCCCGCCGGGAGCAGGGCGGTGGCGGTCGGGGCGCTTCGTTTCTCGCCGCTGCCCGAGAGCTTTGAGCCCTCGGAGCTTTGCCATCTGCGGGTGCGCCCCTGCCCGCGGACAGGAGAAGAAAGGCGGGGCTGGGGGCTGCGGGGCGCTGCCGCGGCTCCGCGCCCTCGTTCCAGCGGAGGGCTTCACCTCGTCCCAGTAAAAGTTATTTCCAGGGCGGGGAGTGTTTTGATTTCTTTCGTTTAGCCTTAAACGTGCCGGAGTGCTCTTAGCCCCGAACGGAGCCTGGGTTTGCAAGCGCCAAGCGCCGGTCCGCGTTTCCAGCTTGTTGAGAACGTGTTTAAAGGTTGAGTTACAATTTCAGCTCACGTATTACGTTTGCACAGTTCCTTTGGAACTTGTCTAAACGGCCTTTTCAACAGAGTAGAGTGAACTTAAAAGAAAACGGGGTCAGGGGTAGATCCCGGGCATCAAACCCTTCTCAGGTCCCAGGAATCGGCTGGGGAACAGCACGGTTCCTGCTCTCCGCGCACGCTGCTCGTTTCGTATGTCGTTGGCATTTCTGACAGCTCCTGCAGCCCATCAACCAAACGGTTTTAGCTTGGTTTACTGCAACAAACATGGTTTCTAAGCCTGTGTTCTTACGCAATTGTATTAGTCGTCCTTGACTCTAAGGGGCTTGAGGTTCTGGCAGAGGTTGTGGTTGGTCTTAAAGTAGTAAACTCTGTTTAGCACAAGCTTTTTCTCTTCACGGTTTTAGGGTTTAGATTTGTAGAAAAGACGATGACCGTGAGGGAGCATGCTGGGGAGAAATAATGGGCTTGGATATTGAAAAAGGTTAAGGGGTATGTTTTATTTTCAGTGTTCTGTACTGGACACAATGGAGTTCTTAAGTTATTGTCTGTCTCGTGAAGTCTGCAAACAAGAACTGACAAATATTTCTCTCCCAGTAAGTGGGTCAGATGATAACATCTTCTATTGGACCTTGTACTTCTGTATTGGACAGCTTTGGTTGCTAAGTAGCTATGAATTTCTAATCCCAAAGTAAATGATGTCATAATGACATCACCACGTCCTTTCACTTGATTGATTCTCATAAGAGAACAGTAATGAGATTTGATATACATGTCCCATCTCTTTAATATTCTTCCTCTGCTTCAGGGGATTTCCTGACCTGCCTGGCAAATTCCAATGAATCGCAGTGAGCTCTAGTAAAAAGACATTGCTCTGGAGACCGGGTGGAACATTAAAGGGGCAGTCGCTGATCCTTGTCGCCTCCAAACCCAAGGAACTTGGCAGCTAATATTTTCCGTGTGGAAATCTAGAAATGAAGGACAGCAATACAAAACTTGAAGTTTTTAAATTGATTTGCAGGTGCTAAGGGAACTTGAATTTCAAAGACGCTCAGCTTGTTCAAATTGGCTTTAATTGGGTATGTGGAGCTTCAGCACTTCTCAGGACCAAGTCACTTAATGTGTGCGAATCTGAATGCTTTAGATGGGGCAGGGGAACAGGGAAAACATAAGCTGACATCTTCAGTTGCTAAAATAAATTTAGTCATAAGGGTGAGTAGGTGAAATCAGTCAGAAATTGCTGTGTTAGTACTGTTAGGATTTTTTTTTTTTTAAAGGTAACATTGTTTAACCATTGGTAAGCTTGGGGCGTTTTCATATGAACATTGCCATCATAAGAAACTCCTTGTAGCAGAGTTCTAAATCTCTGGAGTATGTGGAATGTGTAACAACCTGATGTTCTGTGTTTCTTCAGAGGCTAAAGGTATAAACGATGTCATTTGGTGATGATCAGGTGTTTTTACAGCTTATCTTTATTGTGTGTTTGTTCATATGAGCTGGGGTCTGCATAATTACTAGGCATTTGTGTTCATGATAAATAGCTGTGTTGTGATAATTGACTTATTCATACCCAAAGAGTCTGAAATATTCTAGGTAGGGCTGTGCAGATTTTGTGTGTGTAAATCTCCCTATTTCACATGAACGTGGAAATGGGGAAAAACAAAGCAATTCTAATGTCTAACTTGTTCAATACGTAGTTTTGTTTGATAAAGTTAAATGCTGAGTCTGCCTCTGGCATTCAGGGGCTGCATCCTCCGATCTCGTTTGATTCCTGAATATTGTGGGTCACTACAAATGCATTGCGAAAGTAAGCACCAATTTCTTAGCAAGCAAATCGGTGGTTAATGTGTTTGCTAAAGGTACTGGCTGCTGATGTGATGCTTCTATTATTGCTAAAGTACTGCAGCGCTGATGGCACTATTAAGTATAGCACAGTAGTAACTGAACATGAGGATTGTGAACAAGTGAAGTAGGAAGGTGGTGGGGGAAGAGGTTTTTGACTATATTTGAATCTATTCATTATGTAAGGGCAATCCAAGCTACAGATGCCAAAAGGAAATTTCTAAATAATCTGTAAGAATTCTGCAGTCATCGTCCTATCTGCAGTGACAAATTTCCACAAGCTTTAGATGCTTTCTGAGATGACTCAAGTATGAACAAGTGATTTGGAAAAAAAAAAATATTATCTCTGAGGAGAATCCTTGGTGACAATTTCTTTTCATGTTATCTTAGGATTTTCTACTTACCATGACTACTTCTAACTCAGGCTCACATTAAATGTTGGAAGTGAAAAATGAATTTGGACTTGGGGACGTATCTGTGCCTTTCACCTGCATGTTAGATGGTCATCTGTGACATTTGCATGGTTGTGCTTTTAATATGGTGACACATCTGGTCACATAAAATGCAGAAAGTGGTGCACCTCAAAGCCTTTCTGAACGCTTGTAATGCAAGGTTGATGCTGCAGTCCTGACCTCTTTGAACAGGCAATGACAGTGCAGACGTGGCCAAACAGAGAGACGGTGAGCACTTCCACTGCCATGGCAGATCTTGCCTTAAAAGGCAAGGTCAATTGTTGCAGCAGTTCGGTAAAGCAATGGACAAGGCAACAAAGTCTTTTGTTGTACGAATAGCAATAAGAAATGCAGACTTCAGACTTCTGCTATCAACCCTAAGATTAAGCTGTGTTCAAATCGCAGTTGAATTATCTGGTATCTGGCTTGAGAAAACAACAGTTGATTTGATATTAGTGAAATTCTAGTACCTGAGATGCGTTGTTCCCCTGCTTCCGGAGGTATGTCGTTTTGGCTGTCAGTGTAAGGATAGCTCATGTCTCAGCTTTGTCTTTTGTTGTAAGCTTTGTGTCAGAATGGACTGAAGTACTGAGTGGATTATTGACTTTTTTTTACTTATATTTTAAAGGGGAAAATAATATGCACACATCTGAGACTTCCACAGGCCACTTGTGTTTTATAAAAGGAATACCAGCAGTTACATATTTGAAATGTATTTTGCTCAGTCAAATTGAAAGAGATCCTGAAAAGCAAATCCATCCACACCTGGATCTCCTTTACCATTGAAAAATCTCTGCTAGCTGCATGGAGTGCTGTTTTAACAATGCAGGCAGGATTTGGTCCCTGACATAAGAGGAAACAAACATTTTTTAAAAGTATCTTGGTACCGGTACTCTCCTTTCAGTTATGAGGGAATTTGAAGAAAGAAAATCCCATAGTGTAGCATGAAGAACAAACTGTTTCCAAGAAGAAACCCTTTGGCTTTCCCCCAAATGTATTTTGCAGTAGTCTTAACCGTTCAAAATCTGGCCGACAGTCCAGGTAGAGAATGCAGAAGATGATGTCCACGTCCTCTGCAGACTGAGTGCTAAAGGCTGCCCTCAGTTGCACTGGTGGAGCTGGAGCAACGTTGGCGTGAGTGGTCATGCTCTGGCTTTACCCCAGAAAGAGACCCATCCCATTCACATTTAAATTCTGGTATTTCTGTGGTATTACTCTAATCAGACTTAAATGTGCAGAAAATAGCACTTCCTCGACAATAATTCTGCTTTGTACTGGGTTAATTACAGCTTTTCACTACAAAAGATGCTACAGGGAACCCACGAGGCATAGCAGGTGCGAGTCCTTTGACTTCAGCTGTAATTGCTGCACTGCTTTGAGTAATCACTTTGGTGTCTCAGAAGTCCTGTGTTTATCTTACTCTGTAGGAATTCTGATGTGCCGCTGTTGTCTGCAGAAATCTAAAAGAAATAAAATCAAATCCAGATGTCAGCCTTACACGCTGTAGCTAAACCTCCATATTAGATATGACAAGGTTTAAGTTAGGCATGCTGAGGCATCAATTGTTCCAAAACTCACTTCACATCATGAAATCACTTCTGAAAATTCATTGTCTAGAAATAGAAGTATTACTTAAGGATGATCGAGAGAGGTGTATTTTTTTTTTTCAAGCTAGAAAAATCTTGATTTATATATTTATTCTCATTTCTGTATTTTAAGAGAGATGTTGTTAGCAAACTTAATGCTGATTTTAGTCTGAAGTGCCATCTTAGAATTGTCTTTGCATAAATTAAATCTTTTCTGTACAAAGTAACTTAAAGTATGCTTAATTAATGTTCAGTTAGCGATGTTATAATTATCCCTGCCCAGGGCAAGGGCATTGGAACTGGATGATATTTAAATCCCTTCCAACACAAACCATTCTATGGTTCTGTAATGAAAAGCACACGGTAAAAAATCAGCCCTTCTGATACCAAGTGTTTTCATATGCCTTCCAAGCAATGCGTACACAAGTCGAGGAACTTTGCAAAACTGTGTAATGAGACCAAAAACTAGGGCAGGAGATGGGAAGGAAAAATCATGGCAGCTGTGAATAAATACACAACATTTTCATTTAAAAATATACCTTTTCAGTTACTGATCAGTGTATTTCTTTCAACAGGAACTAAAATTTCTTAATATCAGACAGATAATTCCCTTGAATTCTGCTTGTGCAAGAAATTACTCTCCCCTAAGTAAAATAGATACAACTAAGCTCAAGATACAAGCTATTTTCTCAGGGAAGTTTGCTCAGCATATTCATCACTTCTGAGTAGTTGTTGGAGGGGAGGGAGAAAGTTTGTGCAGTCACTTTTCTCCTTATATCGCCTTTCTCCTTCAATTTGCCCTTGAAGGTGAAGGGCACACACCAGCATCTCTTCATCAGCCTGAGCCCTGGAATCGGTTAATTTGGGGTTCAGTGGTGGAGCTTAGGGGAAGGGGCTTGCTTCTCATGTTGGTTTGGGGTTTTTTGTTTGGTTGAGTCTGACAACTGGTACCCTGATTAAAGAAAATATTCTTCTCTGTCTAGGTGATATTGCTATTTAACACATCTTAATTTCAGGCTCTGCCAACTGTTTCTCCACTGCACGACTATTTTCTCAGTGAAGCTGAGATGAAATGAGGCAGCTGTTTTAAAAACAAGTGTCGCAGGAATAAAACATGGCCTCCAGTTGTGGTTACAACAAGTGGGCACTGTTCAGTATTCTTCTCTCTACCTCTTTTGTTTTTAAAGGCTAATGAAAGCCTAAGGAGATGTTCACAAAACCACATGAGCACAAGTCCTCATTATTGCACTGATGATGGGCCGTGATGCTGGAGGTTTTGCGTGCTGCATCTTTGCCTTCTGTAAATGTTACACATAGCAGGAAGGGAGAGATAAAGTGACACAGATGCTTTAATTATGATTTGATTACAGAACAGCCAGAGGAGTCTATTCTGAGGAATGTGCAATTAGATAAAATTCTTAGGACTAGTTAACCTCTGAAAATAAAACTATCTGGGATAATCTGAAGTGTGCTTTTACCTTCAGAAAGATTATCGTTCTGCAAGAATCTTGCCTTTAGTGTGATAGATCATCTCTAGCTTACTAGATGTGTCTCAAGGTAATACAATGTCATCTTCTTCCTCAGTTGCACCTGGTTTGCTTCACCCAGCAGTCCCAGCTTAGTGTCCACTGCTGGTCATGTGTGTGAGGGTGGCATAGAGCCTGCATTTGAACTGGGAGCAAGCAGCCATCCCTGGGCCAAAGCACAAGACAAAAGGAGTGTTTTAAGCATTCTTGGAGCACCTCTTCTTTTCCTTTTAAGGACTAAAAGCTTCTCAATCTCACGAGCAAGAGAACTGGAGTTGTGTAAACTTGTTATGCGTGTTCCGAAGGGAAGATGTAGCAGGAAAACTCCCCGCCTTTTGCTCTTGCAAACTATGTAATAACAGAAAACCACAGGGTTAAAATATTAAGCTTCTTTGTGGGTTTAAATGATACAAGTTCCATTGATTTCACTAGCTGTCAAACACAAGTAAACAATTCAAAATCTGTCCAGAGCTAAATAGCAGCATGCCTTCAGCCTAAAACGTAAAGACAGTTAAACCTTAAGTTACATCCTTGGATAGTAATTGTGTTGTCTTCATTTTTCAGAAAGGAGCTTGCCCGTATCAGGCATGCAGTTGATTAAATGGTGGCTTGCACCTGTCAGCTGGGGAACAAGGAGGTGAGAGCACGAACTGTGGTGCAGGTCAGGAGGGATTCAGGTGGCAAACAGTGGAAGTTTTTCTTCTATTTTCTGTAGAACGTATACCACTTCTGCTTTAAAATCCTTCTTCAGGAGTAACATCAGTTGCTCTCCCTGAACTACTTCTCTCCAACCCAAAAGAGCAGGTCCCGCCGGGGCCCTCCAGGTTCCAGCTGGAGATGTGGTGTTTGGCTGGAGTCTCCAGCGTGCGCGAGATCTGCTCTTCCCTCTGTTCACAGAGGCCATGTGAGACTGGGCTTTGCTGATCTTGGTGCTTGGATGCTTTCTGAATGCTCTTACAACCCTCCACCCAGTATTGGCTGGCTTCATTCATCTCGTTGACGTGTCTGTTCCAAAGTCTGACCTTGAGTGCCTTCAACAGCAAGGGGGACACCTGCTACTGACCGGGGCCAAGGCAGCTGGAAAAGACTGTGTCCAAGGTGCTTAAAGCTTACTGCCCTTTCTGAAAAGGTGCTGAGCACAATTAAGCTTAAGCGTAGCTAAAGCTGGACTGTGTTCAATAGCCTGTCAGCCTCCTTTGTCAGTCATAAGGGCACTTCCTAGTGTAGTGTCTTTAATATTTGTTTTTAAGAGCCCTGAAACCCTCTAACTTCGAAGCCTTTCTGTTTGTACTGACCCATGTGTATTTCAGGGTGACAAAACCACTAGCTAGCAACTTAGGGATAATTTGTCAGGGGTCACTTTAACAAATTGGGTTATTTGTTTTCTGCCTGACATTCTCTGGTTGGTGACTAAGAGAAACTTTGCATTGAGCTGTGCAGAGCATAACGATGCTGCTGTAATGCTTTGTAGAAATGCTTAAGCACTAAATACCTCCCACCTTGCCCACCCCCAAAAAAGAGTGGGGTTACTGATAGAGAAAGCTTCTCTAAAGTATCTAGGGACAATTATATATGAAGTAAATAGAGACTGTATTATAAAGACTATAAATTTTGATCATAGCCCTTTAGAACTTCAATATTGGACATAAAAATTAGAAATGAAATTATTTCCTTGAACTCTGCAGATAGTGACAAATGCGATCCTTTTCAACAATAAAGATAGATCTTGCTATCCATCTATTGCAGCGTTACTCTGATAGAAGATTACCCGTTACAAAACCATCCCTCAGCAGCAACCTTCACGAGCTGACTGTTATTTTGTCAGGAATTAAAAGGCTAGAGCAAATTGGCACTACGTTCATCTCCCCTAATGAAGACAGTTATATAAGCGTTGCTTCCCCTTAGCTGATTGAATTGTATCTCCCATGCCGCTTCTTGCTTTCCATGTTGCTTATAGATTAGCAAAGCAGAGTTAGCTGTATTTTCTGCTTTTCTTGTATCTATTCTTGAGGCTTATTAGCACAAAGTAGCTCTGAGCCGTGGCTTGGACACCGGAGATTCTGAAAGGCTCCAATAGCCATAATAACGGAGCTGGATGAAGGATGCTGGTTGCCATGGGAACGGTGCATGTGCCACACAAGATAATGTAACTGCTGTAGTGCAGAGATCCGTGCTGCATATTGATTGCAAGATTTCTTCAATCCCTTATAAATTTGGGGCTTTGCGCTCTCTGTTCCACCCAGCAAGTGAGAGGAGTTTAGCAGCTGGACTAAATCCAGAGGGGTTTTTGCTGATTTGAAAAAAGTTGGCTTTTTTTTATGTGAGGGGAGAAGAGGGGGTCCCAAATGCTTGAGATGATTGCTCAGTTTGCAGCCTGTCCTTGTGGAGCTGACAGCGACCTAAGTGTTATGTTAAACAGGATTACTGGAGCAGTGGAGCTGAGGCGCTGCGGGTGGGTGACAACAGAAGGCCCTGTGACCCAGTGTGCCCCTTGTGCGGGGTGTCACCCACGTCCCTGCCTGAGACTGGGCTTCCAGTCCGCAGATTGGTACGTGGTGTGTGTGGAAAATAAGGATGACACTGTGCCATTCTGTTCACCAGCTCCGATAGATCCAGCTTTGGCCTAGGCTTCCTGGGGATGACAGCAGCGCCAATATCAGCAGCCTGAAGGCTGCATCCCCAAAGAAGCAGCTCTGGAGGCCACTCTGTGCTATGATCTGATGGCACTGGAGCTGAACTCTTCCCTATACAATGTTTTACAGAGTGGCTTGTCTGCAGGACACCTGCACAGTGTGGTATGTCTCGATTGCTCTTGTTGGTAAGCAGCTGAAAAATTCCTCTGTTTCGGCTTGTTGAGGAGGAGTCTCACTAGTGGTGTAGCTGTGCAAAACATTTGGGTGATGAAGAAATGTAAATCACTGACAGTCAGGAGGATGAAGGCAGTATTGGTCATTGGGAGAAGATAAACCAGGTATTTTAATCTGGGGGAATTCTGCGTGAGCAGGACCACCCTTGGTTATGGTTTTGGGTGAAGTAGGGTATAGTAGAATATATCTTCTATAAATATCTGAAAATCACACTTTTTGAGGTAGCACTATCTACCAGGTTGGCATAATTCTGGTGGGATGCTAGAATTGTCTGCAGCAGTCGATATAAACGAATGAATCAGGACTGGATTTGATATCATTCCTCAGCCTAGGTTTTCTGGCTCCTGGAATAACAACACAAAACCTGTAATAATTAACCAAATAGGTCAAACCCTCGCTGGCATAAACGAGCGAAGGTCTGTCAGTGGTCTCTTTAGTGAAGTGCAGCATCACTGCAGATAAACTCTTGCATGTGATCTCAATGAATGCTCATATTCTGCTTTGGGATCCTTCTTCCTTTGCTCATGTGAGATCTGTGCTGCATTCGTTCCTCAGCTGTGTAATTACTGATCCGATGGGGTCTTTTGAGATGATGTATGCTGCTTCATGCCTGCTTCACGCTATTTGAATCTCCAGCTGTTGTCTGTATCTAACATGAATGCATCAGAACTTCAGGAACTGAGTTGGTGGGGTTTTCTGGGTCTGTGCTAAAGGTATTTATCCTGAAGGAGAGGCAGGTAACTCACAGTAAGTGTGAGATATTATTTGTCAGAAACGTGGACACATTTAGAAACACTAGGCTGCTGTGCCCTGGGGGCACTGATTGCAGGGTAGTGTGAGTTTGATCAGTACGGGTCAACTCAAATGCAGTGCTTCAAACATCCTTTCAGGGTGTTTTTTGTTCGCTACTCACCATTCCTGTTTTTGGGTCCAGCCACCACGTCCCTGCTGTGCCAATTCACAGACCTGTTTGTACAGGATCGGCTCCTCCAGAATTCCTCACAGCCAGTTTGTCATCTCTCCTATAATGCTTTAATGTTTTCTGGGATTATGTAATAGTTCACGGGTGAAGTCTTCAGTCTTTTTGGAAACAAAATATATGTTGAATTTAGCAAATGACCTAACAAGTGAACCTGGACATCAGGCATTGCCTTAGATGCCAGTAAGCCTCCTGCCTGAGTGAAACCTGCCTCTGGCAGCATCAGTCACCCACCAGTTTGGGAAGCACTACAGCCACGCGCAACACCTGGGGCTTCTCCTGCCCCACAAGCCCTTCGCAGGCAGCTCTTGCAGAAATGCAGCTTCAGACCTGTCGTGTGAACAGGAATTAGCCACTCGTGTATATGTACATATGCACACATGCTGTACATGCATATACTCTACAATGCTGATCTTTTCCTCCTGTTAGTTACTTTCCTGCTATCATTTGGTGATGTTTAAGATGATTGTGTGGACTAAACTGTGCTTCACTTAAGGCAGATGTGAACAGACTGAAATTGAGTGTCACTTGTAACTTCTGTTTTGACCTCCGCTGTGCACCCAGCTGGAAACGGAGTGTCACAGTAATGAGGTGGTGATATGGCTCTGGGTGAACGTGTAGCAGTGGCACATTATTTTTTGTCACTTGTTTGTCCTTGGGTGAAACATAATGCACCTTTTTTTAAAGAAATAGATTTTAACTATGGGCATATATGTGTCTAGAAATGCACACAGCAGCCTGGCTGTAAGTGCCTGTGAAGAACACAAGTGAATATACTTGCTCTTCTTTGCAGTGTTTTATGGTGCTGATGGCTGTAAGTCTATGGTATTGGTCCCAGGAATTCTCAATGTCAAAACAGTGCTGCTTTTGATAAAGGCAGGGACTGAGTTTATAGTATGATGCTTTCCTTTTTTTCTGAGTAAAGGAGTACTTGAGAGGCTAGATTACAAACACACATGAAAGAAAAAGAATCTCCTGCTGTCGCCTTGATTGCCGAATGTATTAAGTTTCCCGTTACTGTAACATCAATGTGATGTTAGGTGACTTGGTGGAAGTGTGCTGATTCTGGCAGTGGCTGGTTCTGTGTAGCACTTTGTGTACAACATCTGTAACTCTACCTTGTTTCCTATAGCTGTAGAAATTGGGTGATGCTAAAGGAATGACTAACGCCCTGTAGCTGGGCAGATTTTAGGGGTGCAGGTCCGCTAAGAAACGCATCTGCCCTCCCCTATCCCACCAAAAATTACCAAAAACACTGGCATGTGAGATGGCTGGTGGATTGAATATGCTAATGTCCCAATGATAGGCATGTGCAATTGAGAAGGGAATAAGTATGAATTTTCTGAAGAGAAGAGCAGGGAAGTGAGCCAAACCCTTGCCTTGGAAAGGTCAGGGACAATGGACCATCAGTAGTTTTCATTAGCTGTGAATCTGATCCATAGCATCTAGAAACAGAGGAAGGGTTTTTGCCGTCTGTACCCATACAACCAAGCAGAGACTACTTTGGCTTTTATCGTCCAGAGCTCCGTCTCCAAGTGCTGATGCCAGCCATTAAGCCTTCAAGAGGAAGCGGTAATACTGACAGGGCATGGATATGCTTGGCAGGATTCATCTTCATGGCTGGCTGTAAAAGAAGATTGATAGTTCTGCTTTGCAGTGACACTCAGAGGACTGCTTAAGGAAGACCATTTTGCCACATTTGCATTCAGTTACTCCAAGTATATCCATTTCCACTGAGCATAAGTATTACTTTGGTTTTACGCAAGAAGAGTTTCCAAGGAGGTGCTAGGTCTACACAAACAGTTGCTAAGGGTCTCCAGGGGACCTGACAGATTTACAGACCGGTGACATACCACTGGTATAGTCTCAGTGGGAATCTGGTTTGATTATAAATCATAAAGAATCGGAGGTGTTCAAGGACAATGTCAAAAAACAAATTAGGCCATGGACACTTCAGCTTGTCTCCCCACAAAAGGGAATTGAACTGGGACTGGTGGAATTTATTTATTATGGCTTTATACTTTTTTTTATAATTAAATGAGCTTCAGCATTATGTTCCTTTTCTGTATGTCTTCATGGTAAAGCAGATTGCTTAAAAATAAATGGGTAGTTTATGAAGGTAAACTCATGGGAGGAGTTAGGGATGTTAAATGGAAATTAACAAAGAATGGGTTTTCTTTTAATCGAGTGTGTATATCTTAGCCAAGTTTATAATAGACAATAATGGGCTTGGGGAAAGCTTAGGTGCACCTTAGGTTCTGCCTTAGGTGGAACTTCAGAAAGATAATTAAACTGTCATGTGTGGGGTGGTTTTCTGTTTGCTTTTTTATAAACCACTATTATTTGCAGATCACGTCTGTGCTAGCGCTGGCAGTATTAGAAAGGCAACCCTATTCAGTTTTTCTTTTGTCCTTTCTATAAGGACTTGCTGCCTTGTCTTCTGAGTAACACAAAAGCTTTTTTATTACTGAGGAATACATGCTGTCTGAGCGAATCCTCTAAGATACTGGTTTCATTGCATGAAAGCATTATGTCTTCCTTTTGCAGCTATTTTGGAAGCTGCAGAAAATTGCAGCACAAATGCATCGCAACGGCAGAGCTGCGGACGTGGTGATTTGTTTCAAGTGGTTAAAGAAAAGTTCTGAGAGGTTGTGAAGATGTGGCACCTAACTATGTGAAAGCCCATGTACCTGCTAGTTAAAAGCCACGTGTATTGTGGCTACAGATTTATTCTCTTCATTTATAGACATACTGATGCTCCCATTATATCAGGGGTGAGATGGGAGTTGGGTAAATAACCTTCCTTTACACGTTATGTAGGTGTTGCCCTGAAGTGCATTGTATTCAGGCTCCTTCAAAAGCTATTGCAGCTTATTTTTGCTACAACATATTGTGGGGATTAATCACGTTCATATATTGCAATCAAGATTAGCTGCTTGTTCGTTCCATGCAAACAGTCTACAAATCGCACTGGTGATGGGTAACATGGAAAAACATGCAGTAAAGCAAACAGAAGTGTGCAGGAGACTTACGAGCAGTTAGTTTTCTTCCTCACGGGGGATGAAGGTGTGCAGGTTAAGGACAGTTAGGCTGCTCACAAATAGCTTTCTATTCTCAAAGCGTTTGAACTTGCAATTCACAAAGATGTATCAGTTGTGTGTCCCTTGGGGGTAAAAAGACATGTAAATAATTAACACTACAAAGGAATGGCCACAATGAAAAGTGTACTGTTATTCTATAGCAGGCCTTGGTAGCTTTCTCCAGTTTTTTAAAGGACACCTGCCTGTCTTGCTGCACGTGGGAGGCTTTTGGTAATGCTGGAAGAAGCGATGCAAACCAGTGCTGGATTGACCACTGCTTGGCGCTGCAAGAGCTGTTGCTCCTCTTTGGACCTGTCGGGTTGAAAGAATAGCCAAGAAACAGAACTGCAGGCATTCTTCACATTTTGTTCACTGTTTTATTCCACTTGGTCTCCTACTTTTTGACTTTATGGTAAAAGGACAGCCTGCCGTAAGTAATTTAGCCTTTCCCAGGAGGTGAGGGATTTGGTACTGCTTGTCTTGAAGAGGTTAGCTCTGAGTGAAGAGCTGGTAGCAGAAGAGCTTTGAATAGCAGCAGGCAACAGGTAACAACCCCAAATGGCAGCACATTGGGCTTGCCACTATTTCTTGCTTGCTTTTGGATTCTGAGCAGCAGCAGCAAAAAATTTTGGGTTCAGAAATGCTGTAGCCTTTTTAAAAAAAAAAAAAAAGCCAAGTTGTTGCTTGAGAGCTAACATTGGGTCAAAATGTGGTGCACAAGTGATTGTTACACTTCGGCTGGCACATGCCAGATGCTATCTTGGGTGAGAGCAAAATGTATTGCTGTCGCAAGATAGCTTTTCATCAATGCTGTGTTCGTGCACTTCAACAGAGAAGATAATGGCTGGTATAAGATTTATGTGGGTGCCATACATTCTGCTATACTCATGCTATCAGTTATTACACTGAGGTGGTTTCTGTGAAACACCACACAAGTCTTTCTGGAGGTTCATTACACTCACGTACCTTTTCTATGGGGCTGGAGTGAATAACATTTTTCTGCTTGGGACGGGAGCAGGAAGGCAGTTGGTAGGTTTGTGGGAAGTACTGCTTTTCCTGACGTGTTTGATTTTACAAGATGTTAGGTGTCCGGCAGTGTTTCCTCATGACATTTCTGCCTTCGGGATGGAGGGTTTACTCACGGCCGATAGAAACAAGTGCTGCTCTTCCAGCAGGAAGCTCCAGCTGGGAGGCTGGAAGTGTCAATGAGAAAGTCCAGGGACTTCTGCAGAAAGCTCTAACTCCACTGACCTCGATACACTTAGAGCAGTGGACGGTGCAGTTCTGTGCCTTTAGACGTGGTTACAGCGAGCATAAAATGTCAGCTGGAAGACAGCTGTGCTGCCATGCTGTTCTGGGTCCGTATTTTCACCAGGAACATTGAATCGATCAGTGTTCTGTTCTGTCTGGACGAAGATGGCTATCATGAAAGGATGCTGCTTCCATTTTTTTGTTGGGGGGGGTGTTAACTAATTCCCTGCTACCTAGTGTCAGTGTTGCTGCCACAAATTATTTCCCCTTCTGGAATAGCAAACCAAAAGAATCTGCATTCACTTTAGAGCTAGGCTCTATATTTCATTTGAATGATGATGACAGCTTCCATAAAAGCAGAGGTGAAACTCTCTCTCTGGTTGAATGTGCAGAGGAATCTGAAATTCCTAATACTCCATTGAATGATTTGTGTTTGAGGATGTCTAAACTGTCTTGCAAACAAATGTCTTCAACATCGCGGTTTATTTCTAGGGAGCTTTATTTAGCAGGAGCATGAGTTATCACTGCCATGTAACAGTCGGGATTCACAGTTTTCGTGAAAGATCTACTACTAGAGGAATAAAGACTTCCTTTGTTTACCGGGGGGGGGCGGGGAGCACCCTTCAGGCTGTTGTTTATAGCTGCTGACATGTGATAGAACAGGAACATGCCTTTACTTTTGGAATCTGAGATTGGCATCTTTACAGGGAGGGGGAATCTTCAAGGGTAGCTTACAGCTGACACTTTGTCATCTTGCGGTGATAAGCCCTAAAAAGAGCTGTTGTATGCACTGGAGTGTGTTATGCATAATAAAAACTGAGCGCTGCAAGGGTCAGAAATGGTAGTTTGCATTCAGCAGCTGAGTGAGGTGAGGTATGGAGTGCTGTCTTGTGTGCAACATTCTCAGTAAAGGGGAATTTCTCTGCTAATAAAAGGCTTCAAGATTTGGTCCAATGGATCTTAAAAATTGTAGCGCTATTTGTGGATGTGATTGGCAGAAGTTATCCCTTTCCCACTCTCATCTACATCTTTCCTTTCCTAGTCTGTGCCAGCCATTAGACCAAAACATAATTAAATCTAGTCTTTCCGAACCAAAGGAGACATAAATCATTCCGGGTACTTTATTCTTCTTCAAAGTGTAAGAAAGATAGACACCTTAATCCCACTGGAACGTGCACATTTCTATTTTTGGCTCCTTTGAAAAATTCAGTCCCATTGTTTATCATAATCCAGTGGTGATCTTTTATAAACGCTCTTAATAACATATACATCTTTGATATTCCCTTTACAAAGATAATTAATGGATGGGAGAGGTCATATATTGTTTAAAAAAGAATGCTGCCATAGTTTTGTTGTTTTTTTCTAATACATTAATTGTAAGAAATAAATGTTTTACTGTTTTCTCTTTAATTGCACTGGTCGATACCTGCAATTGCTTCCTAAGCATGAGAAAACAGCTTTCTTGAGTTTCTCCTTATGTTTCACTGAGGCAAACAAAGGCTAGCTGATGGCCATTGCCTACTACTTTCTTTTTTCTAAATGCACACACAGGACTGTAAAAAAATGTATGAAGTAGCATTGGTCCTTCTAAATTGTGGCAAGTAAGTACAGATTTTTGCCTCCTTAAGCATTGTACCACCCTTGCCCAGAACACAGTCCTCCCTCGGGGTGGTTACCCAAGTTCGGTATGGATGCTGGTGCCTCTCTTTTAAGAGGTAGTCTTGTAGGAGGCCATAAGGCTTAAGGATAGGAATGAAAGGAACCTAGAACTGGGGATGTGTTCTTGTAACCTCTGTGCTACTGGGCAAGGGCACCTGAGGAGTTAGCAAGAGAAGCTGCAGTCCTTGAGCCTCACACTCTTTCCCTCGTCCCCCAGGATCTCCGAGCAGCATGCCACCTCCAGAGATGTGGTGGGGAACGTGGGATCTCTTGGTACAAAATCAAATAAAACTTAGATTGGGAAGGACCCCTGGAAGCAATCTGGTCTGTGTGAGTACACTGAGAGTGCTGATTTTATTTGTCTACCCTTGAAAGGCTTATAAAAAAGAAATTGAACACACTGGGAAATTCTGTGCGTGTCACATAGGTTGCTCAGTTTCTCTGCTTTGTCCAATTTGGTCATTGAAAGCTAATTTTCAAAGCAAAGCATTGAATGTAGCTGTAGAGAGATGACCATTTCTCGCCTTACTGTAACAACCTCACGGCACTTTGTTTAAGCTTGCTAGAACTTGCTCGACACAGCCAAGTGCTCTGTGCCTTGCAAGTAACGTGGGCTCCCAGTGGGTGCTGAGGATATTCACCACGTAACACAGCCCAGCCCTCAGTTTGCACAGTTTCTACAGTTTGAAAGTGTATTTGGAGCAAGTCCATTATGACTGATTTGGGTTAACTTAGAGCTAGATCAGAGAAGGAGAGAACACTCCACTATAGCTGTGCTGTGTAGGTAAGCCAGGCTTCTTCATAAATGTTAGTTCTTGTCCTGCCACTTTCTGTTTGAATTCTGTACCCATTTGGGACCATTTGAGGGTAATAACTGCTATACATTACTCTTAGGGATCCCTGCTCCCTAGCTAACACCCAGGAGATGCTGCTTCAGAGGAGTCTAGACATGTGGCTTGGCTTCAGTGTTCTGCGGCACAGATTTCTTTTCTTGTGGAGGGAAGATGAAAGGAATTGGCTATTGTCTAATAGGCAGAAACAGATCTTTCTTTTTTCCCTTTTTGTCTTTAGGCAAGTGATGTCTTTTGGAAAGGAAGTGGTTAGTAGAACGAAGAAACATGTAGGAATGTAAATCACAGCTTTATTATTTAAAACCAGGTTTTATTGTATTGGATTCTGGGGAAAAATAAAGGAAATTAGTGTGTGTGTGTTGGTATGAACAGGTGCAGCAATTGCTTTTGAAATGAGTCCAAGCAAGTAACATTAAGTCCTCATTTTACACCTCAGTGAATGCTGTGCAAAGAGCAGAACTTCCCAGCAGCATAAGCAGATATAATTCCATTGATAGCTTTGGCACGGAGCCTATTCACTTAAATCAGTGAAGTGGTATCTGCTCATGCCTCAGTAAATAAAACCTATTATATTATATAGGTCAGTATTTGTTTTGGGACAGCTCTCGTTCTCTTGAATGTTTGCCCTTCCGAGGTTAACTCTGCGTTCCCCAAAGGATCCTGTATTTCTTCAGCCTCCTGTCCCTGAGATTGGGAGGACTGTGGGACCAATATTGTCTTCCTTCAGCTGCGACTTTTGAGGGCTGTGTAATAGAAAAACTGCTATACTGCAAACATTTCAGAGTTTCAGTCAAGCTCTTGGTGGGAGAGGTTGGGCTCCTGGGGAGGGTGGATGGATGCGCTTGCTGGAATGAAGCCCGAGGGACAACTTCAGCTCCTTCAGAAGTACTGAGACTCTGTAGGAGCACAGTGCAACGTGTTCCCAGCTTGAAATCCAGCATCAGAGTGGTTGTGGATCCTTTCTAAAGCTAACTGGTACTGTGGTGAAGTGGCAGGTTTGCTTCCGTCTCAGTAGATGAATTAAGAGTCAGTGGAAAATTGTCTGTGTAGTCACCACCTATTAATTAGTGAACAGAAAAGTAATTTGAAAAATCATGAATGTAAAATACCGAGTTCTGCAAACTCATCCCCCGTGGGGTATGGGGGGTGGTTTGGTCACAAAGTTTTGTAACAGCCTCTTGTGAATGGAGATTGGGGCTCTCTGTGGTAAGTAAGAAGATATTCTGCCTGCTGTGGGCTTCTTCCTCCCAGGGACAGTGGAGAGAGTGGAAGAGATTTCTCTGGTGCGTTCCCTATGGCTGCAGCTATCATCTAGGAGCTCTGCAATGAGTGCTGTGGTGTTGGCCAGAGGTCTTGCATTAGGCTTAGCGTTTGCCTTTATGAATACGCTTTTTTCCCTAGAAATACTGGTACTGAATATTATCTTGGGGTTGGTTTGTTTGTGGTGTTTTGTTTGTTTTAATCATTGAAGTATGATCATCTCTTGAATATATCTGTTAGGGTTTGCCTAGTCACAAAAAAAGACCACTACTTGTTAGGGTTTTCTCCCTTAGTTGCTGTTAAGCCTTGAACCAGTCATCAAGATCTCTGCTTTCTTTGCATTTTTTGTTGTGTTTTTTTTTTCCCCTCATAGAATTAAAGGGGCTAAAACTGTTCTTCCCCCCTCACTGCAAATGTTTCACGTGTAATGATGGACTCACTGTGGGTATTTCAAAATTACTTGTTCCACAATTTTTCCTCTTCCTCTACTATAAAGCAGGACAATCATGTGGACTCAGTGAGTGCCCAGAAATAGGAAGCTATTTTTGACTGCCAGTCCTTGTTCGCGCCTTTTAACTGTTCCCATCACAACACCAACAGACAATACAGAGCAGCCCCCAGCTGATATTATTTTCAGTTATTGTGCTTGTGTGGTACAGCTGTGGAAAAGAAAAACCGTGGGGGTGGTGAAGGACCATGCTTGCTTTTTTTTTTTTTTTTTTTCCTGTGGGTCTTGCTCAAATTCATGGCTTGTTGTTTTTTGTGTTCAGATGGCTAACAACAAAAAGGAAATTCGGCTGAGGGTCGCTGACATCTATAAACACTGGTAGGAGATGGAGCAGAGATGCCAATCCCGTCCATATCTCCTGAACTCCAGCCTACTGGCCAAAGCAACTTTGACATGCTTGACTGATTCAGTTACACTAAACTTCTTGGGTGTTACCTTAATTTCATTCACACGCTTAAATCTCACTGGTTTAAAGCAAATCTTATACATTTTATAATGTAACTTAAAAGTACTGTATATTGCCAGTGCCATCACAATAGAAGAAGTGATGCTTTGCTGCAGAAAGCTGTGTTCTCCTGGAGCTTGAGGAGGCAGCAGTTGCTTGCTTCACTTTTGGAAGGTCACATTCCCAACTAGCTTGCCTAGGAAACTGTTTACAGAAAGTAAGAAAAATTAATTCAGGGTGGTTATTAAAAATCCAGCACTCTACTTTGCAGCAAATTTCCAAATGCCTGGCAATACATGACACTGACAAGTGCTCAGCCTGGGGGTTTGAGCGAGACCTGAGCTGTTCAGGACACCTATTCACTTCCAGACCTCAAGCGAGCTTGCAGAGTTGATGCTACAAAAGCGATGTTTGGGGCTTTTTTTTTTGGAAATCGATAAGCAGAGCAAGGACATTCCATTGGCATACAATGAAGACAGCACCTCATAATGATGCAGGTTTTCTTTTTCTTTTTAAGATGTGCTTTTCCTAATATTTTGTACTCAATTCCAAGTTTTTTGAAGTTAATGGACACTGAATCATAACCCAGGGATAGAAAGTTATTTATGTCACTGGGGGGCTTTTTGTAACACTATCCTTGTGTGTCAGTTCATTTGGTGCCATTGTGCTTTTCCTAGATGGGGCTGTTGTGTTACTAGCATTTTCAAACCAATATTTTTTTTTTTGTTTTACTTCTGTTCTAAAGTAGAAAATTATACCTTATGAAAACCCCGCAAAAGGAAACGATGCATAATTCATTATTCCAAAATAGATAAGACTTCTGTCTTCTGTCAAACAAATTTAAACGGAATCAGAACTTGACACTATTACCTCTGTGGCTGTGGGACTTTTTTTTTTTTTTTTAAAAAAAAAAAAAAAACTAACTAACTACTTCTCAGAAACTTTAAAATGGGAGATAACTAAACACTACCAAGCAGCTGATGCAGACTAAGGGAAATGAGCTTTAATGTACCCTAGGTATTCTCTCTGGGTTCCTGACCAGTACTTCAAAGAGGAAAATGTCCTCAGAGACTTATTCCTCTGATTTCTACTGAGTCCAGCTATTGTTGGGATGGGATTTTAGGAGCTTGATGAGAGCATAAAAAACCTGCATAGCAAAGACATGAGAAGTAAAGCTTGTAAATACTTATTATTAAGCTTGTCCTTTGATTTAACAGCTTCCTGGAACCTGGGATAGTCACATCAGTCACATCTGGGGTAGAATTCATCAGCTGTTAGAAAACAACTACAGATGTACAGAATGCAATTACCAAAATTGAAATTTTGCCATGACTTTGGTTATATTTCTCAAACTGCATCTTTAAGAGTCACAAATCACGGCACTCCCCTTCTGGATGGAACACAACTATAAGCATACTGAGAAGAATACAGTCACAGAAATAATTTGCCTGGCATATAAATCGGTTTTGCATGACGTAGTGCACTTGTGGTAGTATTCCTCAAGAGGAGAGAGACAGCTGAGCTGCCAAGCAATTCGGATGAATTGTCTGAACAGGAACAGTGTTGGTTATGGGATTATATAGGTAATTAGTATTGTATGTTGTTCCAAGCTTCTTTCTTCAACTGAGCATCTATGTATCACAGTGCATATAACTGAAACTGCTTTGGATTCATCTGTACGTTAATTCACATGCCCAATGGTACCCCACTGATAGCTTGGAGTTCCTTGGGACTGTGAAGGGTTTCTTCCAAAAGTCTTGTTTATTCACCTTCTCAGATAAAACAGGTGGCATTGCCTAAGGTAGAGAAATTGTGACACAAACAAATCCCACTTGTGAAGCTTTTGAACATCATGAAACAAGAAATACTTTGAATCTTGGTTTTTTTATTTTTTTCAGTTCTAGAGGAATGTATCCATGACCTCTGTAATGAAAAGAGGCTAAAATGGGCTAAGAGGCAGAAATGAGAAGTGCTTGAAGAAATACAGGACTGAGTATTGTACGAAAGGGATGAGCTGTTAGGCTGTGCTTCAAAGGACAAATCTCTTACTCTTTAATACACTTTCTGGAAGGTTCTTTTTACTAGAGGGTAAGGAATACTTGAATCTGAATACTCATTCAGATTTTCATGTGTTATTTTGACCTCTGACTTTCTGAAGACCAACGCAAAAGGACTTGTCAAACCCCAGAGGACATGCTAGTAGTGAACGCTATCCAAATGGCCTTTCTGATGCTAAACACACTCACTCTTCACTTGTATCTGGCCTGCCTTTGCTCTGGCTGGCTGGGTAACTTCGGGGGTGTTGCCATATGATGGTGTGCTTGTCCTCATCGCAGACTTATTTCACCTATATAAGGTTTCCGTTTTGAATGAGTGAAGGAATAATGCTGCAGTGTTGCTCTCTGCTATCTGATATGCTTCCAGAAATGTCAGTGTGGTCCCCTAGCATAGTCAGGGTAGTAGCCTGGGACCTGTTAATAGGGCACAGGGTCAAGAGAGAATCTATCTTTAAAAGCCAAAACCAGCTTGTCTCCAGGATTTGAGAACTTGCACTCTGTGCTCCTGTAGAGAAAGCATCTTGATACCTCTGGCATGTGTGTGCTTCTGATGCTGTTAACATCTTTCTTCCTTGGTCGTTGCACATGAAATCCTAAATAATTGTTGTTCTCCTTCCATAATCTGCTCTTGGTAGTGGTGTCTCATCACTGTTTCTTGTAGCCTCATCCCACTTGGCATGGCAACATAAAGAGAGCATGTTCTTGGGCTTCACGAGGGGCTGAGGCGATCCCTGCGGCCTGGGGAGAGCATGGCCAGTGTGTGAGTGGTCTGGGCATAGGTAGTTGTATCTTCAGTGTTATCTGCTGCATTCAGACATTGCTCCTCTTCATCAGGGGTCTTCCCAAATCCAGTGAGAAGCAGGGACAAGCTAGCAGCATTTTGAACAGAACCCGGAGCTGAATGAGGATGTGGAGGAGCTAGAAATTCAGAAGCTAAGGGATTTCCTACACCACAAAACAGTCTTTCTTACTACAGCATATAGTCAACTCTGGCTGCTGCCGTGGTTGTCCTGCTCAAGCACACAGAGGATGACCATATGGATGTATACTCTGCCTCTTAGTATTGCTCCTGCTCCCATTTTTCCATCAGTTCAGGATTCCCAAAGAACAGCGGGGGTGAAGAACTGCAAACCTAGCTGTCCCAAGGAGGATTCAGTCTTCTGTGATGTGTTTGAGCTGAGCCAAGTTTCAAAAGTGCTTGTTGTTTGAGCTCTTATCAACTATGTACTTATTTCTTTGCCCCGTTCCCACCCCCAGTACTGCCAGCTGTTGAACCAAAGCTGCTTGTGGAAGTCAGCTCATGCTTAGTATTGGTGCTGCCTGCTTTGAGCTGTTTTGTGTCACTGCAACTCCCATGGCTTCTCTTGGCCTCTGGGACCCCTCAGGTGAGGCCTGCAAATGGAAACCACAAACAGGAGTGCTTAGAGTGCACCTGGCAGTAGCTTTTCCAGCATAAATCATGAATGTTTGCCATGATAAGGTTTGAAGAAAGTGAGTGGAGGTGGGTTTGGGGAGGGTGTGGTGGGTTTTCTGTGTGTGTGTGTGTGTGTGTGTGTGTGTGAATGTGGTGTTTTGTTTTTTTTATAATTCTTTTGGGGGGTGATGGTGTTTTTGTTGTTGTTCCCCGCCTGCCCTTTGTTGCTGCTTCAAAGAACTGCACACCCTAGCTGGAAGATGTAATGGCTGTATGAATTGCTATTTAATCAGGGATGCTGATTAAGTCTTAGCTTTTAATGCTTCCATGGGAGAACTGTATATGGCTTGCAGTGGCTGGAATTGCAATTGCAGGCAGTTAGGTTGCTCTCAGCTTGGTAGGACCTGAAAGTGCTGTTTTATGAGGATTCAGGATATTTGGAGCTTGGAGAGATTTTGCCTTCTTCAGTGTTTTCCTTGGTCTGAACATAATATTTGTTGTTGCTTTTAAAAGGAAATAATCTAAAGCAATGAGGCAGTGAGGAAGAAAAAGGAATACATTCATTTTAGACTTTAAGTAGTGTTTTGTATGTGTATAATTACAGTAGTACATCTGATTTTATGACATAGAGTTAATATAATTGTTGGTTACACACAAGGCCCGTTCTTAGCAGAAGTCTTACTCAGCTTTTCAGCATTGCTTGTTTAGTTTTATAACGCAATAGGGGAACTAAGGTTCTTAGCCACGGCTATCTATCTCATCAGATACCAAGAGATCAGATACCAAGAGGGTTCCTGCTTACAGGCTCTGGCAATTCTTTTCAATCAAATGGATCAAACTCACTACAAAGGATGGTCTTAATGGGAGAGATTTTGCAGATACTGGCCTAAAGAAACACAAGAACTATTAGCTGTAGTGGGAGAAAATCTGTGGGGTATTTTATCAGGCTTATGTACTACAGACAAAACCAAACCAGGAACTAAGTTCTGTAACAAATAGCATGCAGGTCTGCTTACAGATTAAGGACAGGATTGGATTTTTTTTTTTTTCTTTTATCCCACAGACTTTATATCTTGCTAGTTGATATCAGGATATTCTGTGATAATCATTGTAAGCCTTTTGTCCCATAGGAGTTGGTTCAGTAATAACATACCCTGGTACTGAATTTGTGATTTTTATGTGGCATAAGGGACAAAAAGGAGAAGAAAAATAGTCATCATATTATATACATATATGCCCTTGAAGACTGCTTGGAAAGGCAGACTACTACCAGGAAAATGTAATTCAGAGAAATTTTAGATACTTGAGGCAGGAGAAAGAACACACGATGGACATAAGAGACTTTAGATAAAAAGCATGGTATAATCATAGCATCAGCAGCTATAGGAGTTTTCAACTTTCCTTTCACCTTTCTACCTTGTTACTGTGGCAGTCATTTCTCTGTAGGGCAGGAGCTAGTGAAAATGGAAACACAACAATGAGGCGGTGAATGGGTACTCAGGCGAATGGGCACAACAGTGTCCTAAGGAACAGCATTAACGGCACCGAGCAAAGGTCAGTGGTTCATCTATACCTACGTGGTGATCACAGGTTAGCAAGCTTTCCTTTTCCTTTGTCTCAGTGTATCTGCACAGTGTGCAGTATTCTTCAGCAGCATGCCGCTCAATTATGCTGCTAAAGTATGCTAAACTGTAACGCTGTGATGAGAAACTGCCAGATACTAACGGAGGGCAACACAAGCTGTGTACTGCGGTGATGCAAATAACATGGAAATTGCCAGTGCCAACATAGTCGAGCAAATCAAGCTAACTCAGCAAATGAGCCTGGGTACTAGACATGTTACAGTGCATTAGCTGATGAGCTTATTTAACCGGGCTGCATCCGGTGGCTGAGATAGGGTTTGGTTTTGTTTTGCAGAGCTATTTTAACTGTCTTGATGCTGGACCGCATATATTAGTGTCACCGCTTTCTGTGGCTCGTGCTGAGTTATGTGGTATGTAGGATTTGTAGGATTATTACCACTAGCACCCTGAATTTGCCTCGTCTGTGCCAGAGTGAAGAATTTGCAATGGTGTCATCCGGACTTTAGTCCGCTCTGAACTAATTTTAAGTAGCTACATAAAATAAATGCAGCATTATATGCTAGAAAAGCAGAAATGATGATTGCAACAGTTGAAACAAAAGCAGAGTCTTTCTGCTTTGCGTTTGAGGCCTGTACCCAGAGCTGGGATTAGCTGGTTTTGTCATTCAGGATCCTTCCAGGTCCATTCTGGGTAAAGCTTCTACTTGTTTAAGTTTTTGGATTACTCCTCTCCTACCCCTCCTGTGATCAAGCTCCACAGGTGAAGAGGGAAGTCCTGTGTGGCTGAGTGCCTTGGGTTTGTGAGGCGGGCACCTGGCCACCTGGGGAGGTTAGCCCACCACAGAGACATCCGATGCTAAAAGCTGCCCAAGAGTCTGGATGCCCAATTGCTATCAAAGTGGTCATTCAAATAAATGGAACTTGGTGAGCCAAATCTTTTGGATTCTACAAATTGCACTTGCTTTTTGTGAGAGGAAAGAGATGTGTTTTATAAGTTTATTCTTTTGAAGTTCACAGTCAACAAAATTACTGACCTTTGAAAACTTGAATGTTATCTGTCGTAGACTGATCGACCTCTCTGTGCAAAGCGGTTGCACTTTGGCATGCTTACAGCCACTCAACCATCTATTGTCAAGTTCTAGAAAATGTGTTTTGACTTGTGTGGAAGTCTTTATGGTGTAGAGCAAGATACAGCCTCTGTGAAGGTTCCAGTTGCAGGTTGAGTGGTTCCTGTTGTTTCTGGGTAAGTGGCTCCAGGTGTCTCTGCTTGAGCAGGGGGTCGGACCAGGTGACATCTAGATATCTTTCAACATCAGCCCTTCCATGGTTCTTTTAGATGGTTGTGGCCAACTATCTTCCTGAGTCTGTTTATATTGCTGTAAAGTAGACAGACAATCATACATGGCTTTTAAATGATTAAAAGCCATTGCATGTTATATTCAAACAAGGGTTTATTGCTGGTAAGAGAACTCATAGACATCGTGCAGAAACCGTTATTTCCATAATTTGATCCAGTGAGGAAAATACGTGCTTTTCTAAGATCTGTTCCACATTTTACCTAGAAATCTGCATCTACTTTGAAAGGTTGACTGGACAGTACTAAGACATGAAGTGACGCGGGACACAGTGATTCTGAGGAGCCCCTATGGCAGGATTAAGTGGAATATTTGAAGGAAAGTGTGGAGTAGAATGTGTACTAGGACATGGGAGCAGAGGGATAGATGCTAATCCTGAGTGCACCCTCAGCAAGTTTGCTGATGACACACAGCTGGGAGGAGTGGCTGATACCCCAGGGGGCTGTGCTGCCATTCAGAGGGACCTCAACAGGCTGCTGGGCTGAGAGGAACCTCAAGAAGTTCAACAAGGGCAAGTGCAGGGTCCTGCACCTCGGGAGGAATAACCCCAAGCCCTAGTACAGGTTGGGGTTACCTGCTGGAGAGCAGCTCTGCAGGGAGAGGCCTGGGAGTCCTGGTGGGCAGCAGGCTGACCAGGAGCCAGCAACGTGCCCTTGTGGCCAAGAAGACCAACGGAATCCTGGGGTGCCTTAGGAAGTGTTGCCAGCAGGTCAAGGGAGGTGATCCTGCCCCTCTGCTCAGCCCTGATGAGGCCCCACCTGGAGCACTGTGTGCAGTTCTGGGCTCCCCAGGACAAGAGGGACATGGAGCTGCTGGAGCGAGGCCAGAGGAGGGCTATGAAGATGACTAGAAGACTGAAGCACCTGTTGTATGAGGACAGGCTGAGAGAGCTGGGCCTGTTTAGCCTGGAAGAGAGGAGACTGAGGGGAGACCTCATCCGTGTGTATCAATATCTGAGGGGAGGGTGTCAAGAGGATGGAGCCGATCTCTTTTCACTTGTGCCCAGCGACAGGGCAAGAGGCGATGGGTACAAACTGAAGCACAGGAGGTTCCAGCTGAATATGAGAGGGCACTTCTTTACTGGGAGGTGACAGAGCTCCAGAACAGGATGCCCAGAGAGGCTGTGGAGTCTCCTTCTCTGGAGATATTCAAAACCCACCTGGATGCCATCCTGCGCAACGTGCTCTAGGTGACCCTGCCTGGCATGGGGGTTGGACTAGACGATCTTAGGAGGTCCCTTCCAACTTCGGCCATTCTGTGATTCTGTAATCCAACCTAAATAACTTCAGGAGACTGGAAACGTGCTGATCAATAGCATTCCTCATCTCTTATCCATAAGCAGCTGAGAATACTTGATTGGCAAGAAAACAAGTGTCCCAATTTTCAGGCTGTTTTCTCAAATTAAGAGAGTGTTATTGCATCTGTGATTGCCTGAGGACACCTTTCTCAGATCTTCACTTGAGAAATCCTGGCACAATAATCCAATTTGGATGCACTGAAATTAGGGGTCATTTGTTAGTGCATGAATACCAGAAATGTGCTCTGTAGTACATCTATGCATGACTTCTTCCAGTGAAGGTCCTCTCTGCCAGCTCAGAGTAGAGCTTGGTGACAAGCATTTGTTACAGATGGGGTTAAGACTGGATTAATTTCTGGATGTACTTAAGGATCACACCTGAAATTGAATTCCTGCTGGTTTTGGGGTCGTTGTGTGCTTAAATACCAGTCATGGACCTGACTCAAGGTGGCATTGAAACCTAGAAGTGAGTACTACAGGATTGTGGGTGATGGTTCACATTGGGGTGTCTTTTGGATTTGGTTTGTGGTGTCAGTTGTTTGTTTGTTTGTTTTGGGGGTTCCCCCTCTCTCTGCCCAGATCCCATCCATATATGCTCTTTTAGCTGTATTAGCATTCATGGGGCTTGAGTAATTTTAGAGAAACAGAGAAAAACGTTGATTCTTGGGAGAATCTGAAGTAGACTCCACTGATCGAGAAGAAGGTAGGTCGGCCATATTCCTACTCCTTTTGTAAGCGCTTGGGGTGGGGTGGCTGATTATTGGCTCAAACCAAAATTTTGGCTGTAGCTGGAGTTCTTGGAGCAGTCCAGCTAGGGAGGAGGTTTGAGCCATGTTTGTTACTGTTAATTTTATTTATAATAGGACTATTGTTCAGAAAGGGACTAAATTCTTGAACCTAAAATATGCACAGGTTTTATTTGCTTCAGTGGAAAGGTGACTTTATTTACTCTGGGAATGTATTCATCAATGTAGCTTGTGTTCCAGATATTTTAATGTAGTTTTTATACATGCTTACAGTCATTAGTTTGCAAATGATGATTGAATTAGCAAATTAGATTCCTTCACCCTTGGCAAGTGCTACAAACCTTGCAACTGTAAGGATGTAAAAGGCTGAGGGAGGTGGTGGGCAGGAGGCAGTTTCCTAAAGGAAAAAAAGACACACCGAATTATTTGCTGCAGCAAATAAGATTTTGACTGGTATAATTAAATGCATTTTTTTTTTCCTCTAAACAGTCAGATGGGATTAAAGTGGTATCAGTATGAATGTTCAAATCCCAAAGTGTGGGGCTGAAAAAAGTATTTCTTCATGTGCTGCTGTTCAGGTCAGGTAGACAGAAATAAAGCTGACAATCTTGCTGACTGGTGCAGGCTCATCCTTCCTGAGAACAAGGTAAGCCGTGTGTACACTTACCTGATATGAAAACACTTTTTTTTTTTCCTTTTTAACCTGATTGAGTGCATAACTTCAGAAAAGATCTAGCTTCACTTAATCTGCAGGCAAAAATCATAGAATTACAGAATGGTTTGGATTGGAAGAGGCCCCAAAGCCCACCCAGTCCCAACCCCTGCCATGGGCAGGGCCCCCCAGCCCAGGCTGCCCCCAGCCCCATCCAGCCTGGCCTTGGGCACTGCCAGGGATGGGGCAGCCACAGCTCCTCTGGGCAGCCTGGGCCAGGGCCTCACCGCCCTCTGAGTGAAGGATTTCTTCCTTACAGCTAATCTAAATCCACTTTTTTTCTGTTTTGTTTAAATCCATTACCCCTTGTCCTATCACTACACCCTCTGACACAGAGTCCCTCTCCAGCTTTCCTGCAGCCCCCTTGAGGCACTGGCAGGCCACTGTAAGGTCTCCCCAGAGCCTTCTCTTCTCCAGGCTGAACAACCCCAACTCCCTCAGCCTGTCACCACAGGAGAGGTGCTCCAGCCCCTTGATCATCCTCGTGGCCTCCTCTGGACTCATTATAATACTCACGTGTCCTTCTTGTGCCTCCTTGGGGCCCCAGAGCTGAACACAGGCTCCAGGTGAGGTTTCACAAGAGCAGAGCAGAGGGGAACAATCCCCTCCTTCACCCTGCTGGCCACGCTGCTTTTGGTGCAGCCCAGGATATGTGTGTCTTTCTGGGCTGCAAGTGCACATTGCTGGCTGATGGTGAGTTCTTCATCAACTAACACTCCCAACGCCTTCTCCTCAGGGTTTCTCCCAATCCATTCTCTGCCCAGCCTGTATTTGTGCTTGGGATTGTCAGCCCCAGTTGCAGGACCTTACACTTGGCCTTGTTAAATTTCATGAGGTTTGCACAGGTCCACCTCTCAAGCATGTCAAAGTCCCTATGGAGAGCAAAAACAAGTCTGGAGGGAAAAAAAAAAAGTAAATCATCTCTCCCACCTGTATTGTATTTACTCAGATGGCTTATTCAAAGAAAACAAAACTGATAACCCCTTCCTTTCCCTCCTCAAGAAAGGTGTTTGCCTTCCAAGACTCTAGCTTGGACTTCATACTGAAAGATGTCTTCGTACCCCTAGATATCAAGGAAAATTGTCTTGTACTGACTGATAGTCAAGAATTAAATTCCTGCATTTGAATGAACAGCTGTCCTCTTAGAACATAAACAGGCAATGGATTGAAACTGAAAATTTAACATTTTATTTTTGACAAGGCCTGGCATTTTACTAACAAGGTTTCTCAAGCACCTCCAGTGTCTCAGAATAGCCTATTTGCCTGGCCCTTGTGAAGAAGGAACCTGTCACTTAGCCTACACAGATGGCTAATTTTGTATGGGACATGCAGGTTTTCTGCTTGGCCTGCTCATGGGTCTGGACTCCTGATCATCTTAATTACCCCAGTTAATTACTGGGCAAGTGTGGCATGAACAGTTCTTTCAAGCCAAACTGACAGGTACTAGTCCTGGGACACAGCATTTGAGGGGAAAACTGTCCCAGACACTGTCTGTAGCTTTTGCCTTGCATCATTAGTCTTTATAGAATCAAAGAATATCCTGAGCTGGAAGGGACCCGCAAGGGTCATCGAGTCCAACCGTTTAGTTCCAAACTGTCCTGTGTTCTCCTTGGTAAGTGGATGTTCACCAGATAGTGTCCTGTCATCCTGTCTGATGATAAATAATAGCAGGCTTTGATTCATGACAGAAAGCAACATCTGTTGTTACCTGGCTTCCCGACCCTATCAGCTGGCTTTCAGTTCCAAGTAATGTCAGTGTTGTTATGTGGATATATCATGGTAAGTTTAATAAATTTTGTAAATAAATCTTTTCTTCTTAATTTATTTAAGAATCAATTCTTTCATGAGGTAGAACACGACCTATGTTTATACTGCAGTAAGTAAAATGGGTATCTGGTCTTCTATTTCAGCTGACCGGCTGTCAGCTAGCCGTTCTTAGTAGTCCCAACTCTGCCCTAGAAAACAAGAAGAGAGATTAGTGAGTGCACAGGGGATGTCCAAGGAGACTGCTAAATTTGTTTCTGCTGACCAAAACAGCAAAGCTCTGAAGCTTCTTAGCAGTTAGAAAGCTAGAAACAGGTAAAACCTAAGTTACAGTGAGTGGGTTATAGTATACGCGTAGTCCCTACTGGAAACATTTTCAAAATAATCCTGTGCTAAAAGCTGGCTAGGATTATCACCGTAGTCAGAACAGTGGTACCTGGCCAAGTCCAAATACGATCCCCCGGTATCTTGCATAGAAGACCTGCCACCATGAGTGTATGGAGAATATAAGAGAAGGTTTTTTTGTCTTAAGGGATATTTAGCTACAGAAAGTTGAGCCTGAGATGCTGCCCTACTGTTATTAAGGGAACTAGGATTTAGGCGTGTAGATGCGAAGAACACAAAATGTGTTTGTGTTTTGTTCAGCCAGTTTTTTAGAGTAGAGTCTGACTCACTGTTTGTCTTGAGACAGGCTTACAAAGTAAGCTTAAAATCACTTTGGACGGGAGTGAAACCTTGTCCTGTTGCTGTTATAACTCCATTGAGCCATCAGTTAGCAACAACAGGTTTTTGCTTGCAGGTTCTCAAGTTTATCTTAAAAAAAAAAAAAAAAAGTTTAAGTGAAATGAAAGCAAATTGTTCCATTTATCTCCTACCTTCAGTGAGCTTCCTGATTGTCCTTATCGCTTCAAGCCAGAAAGTTTTATGGATTTACCAGGCACCTTAGTATTGCAGCCTCAAATTCATGATTTGGCAGGAGGGGAGAGTGGAGAATTTCTTGTTTCCATTTAAATAGCTTTGAGTTCAGAATGAAATCCCATTTAAAATTAAAGGTTTGAATTGAAGTTTGGAGATCAAAGAAAAAAGAACGGAAAGAAAATGTGGCTTCAGCTTGGAGCTGCATTTGAAAAGGCTAACCTTAGATTTAGGTCTTTTCATTCTATCACTTCCCACCTCCTATCCTCCAAAAAGGATGTTTCCTCTAGTTTTTTGTTTTTGTTTTTCCTTTTTTTTTTTTTTCTGAAAGAGGCTTAACTGCATTAACAAGTGCATGTGCCTGCAACCTTTTTTTTTTTGGCATGGTTTGCAGTACAACTACATGTAAGAATCAAATGTAAATTTTTTTATTTATTTTAGGATGAAAATAGGGCTATTTAAAATAAGCCATGATCTAAAATCTAGAGGCAGCACCAAAATTAGGATCACTTTGAATTAGCAGTGCTGGCAGCTGCTTTTGTCAGTCAATAGGCTCGTAAACTAGGAAATAAGAGCATCTGCCATAGCTGCCTCCTCTCCACCAGGCTTGGGGAAGTTCAGTCCTATGTTGAGTGTGGCTGCTAAAATTGGATAAGAGTTTTTGTGGTTTTTTGGGGGGAAAAATAGGAATTGCAATGAAGTGATGCAAATTACAGGAAGCTTGGCTTGCACGGGGATGGCATCTACAGATTTAAAAATGCAGACTGTTACCTTTGTTTGTCAAAATGTATTTCTACCCTGAACCTGATGCATGGAGCTCTGTGGATCCTGTCTTCTGGGTGGCTTTCTCTAAGTTTCAGACAACGTACCACTCTGGATGCATCTGAAGTGACTTGCCCAGTCGCATGGAGAAAATCTGATCTTAGATGTGCCAAGATGTCATCCTGTGAAGAACTTGGGCATGAGGCTTTTAGGCACTATTTTCAGATTGAAAACAAACCCAGATGTCCCAACATTTAGAAACTGGAGGTGGAAGAAGAAGAAAACAAACCAAGGGAAGCATCTAGGACAAAAACGCAATGTGTTTTTTTTTTTTTTCTTGCATAAAGTCTGACACTTCAGTAAGCATCAGCTTTTGAAATTTTGTGGCTTATCTTTGTTTTTTCTAGTCCTTTTGGTTTCATAGTGAAACAAAAATGAAACTTTTTTTTTCAGGCGCCTAAAAAGAATCATAGACAAATAAGAACAAACACTGTTTATTTGTGAAGAAATGTCTTTCCACTCATTAACAGTAGCCTTTGGAGTAGATGTCCAGTTTAAGATGGTATCTCTCTAAATTTGTTCTGATTTGGCAATGGGAATTACATGGAAAACTTTTTATAGGCTTAGGGACAGTGTGCACTTAGGCAAATTCTGGATGTTTGTACCAGATCCTGTCCCTTTGGGTTTTGCAAGCTCGGTCAGGGCATGCAGCTTGCAATCCCATTGCCTTTGCTGCAACTCCCCCCTTCAGCAGTGGGCTTGAGTAATCAATATCAGGGTGGTGATCGATAGTCTGTGCATGCATTACATATGGGAAGCTTCATGGTTGAATGATGCTCTTTCTGATGTGCTCTGGCATGTAGATCAACATGTTTGTGACTATTCTTGCCCAAAACAATAATGCTTCAAAGAAAAAAATTCCCATAGTGACAGATGGGATGTGTTTGCAGACATCAAACAAGCCTCCATCCCAAGAGTCTTGTTCAGCACATACAGAAGGAAGGCAAAGTGTTTAGTATTGTGTTTTCATTAAAAGAAATATGTATGTCTTTGGGCATGTAGCAGTTGCTAGAGAAATAGGCAGCGTGCCAGTTTTTGTAGGCTTCTAACAATATTTGTAACCCAAGGACTGCCCAGGGCAGACTTGGCCTGAACCCCGAGGCACCGTCATGGCAGACCAGCCCCATGCAGTTACCTCTTCTCACCCGGGTCCCCCAGCCTAGGCAGACGACAGGTGCCCAGCCACTTCTAAAGGAGTCGCTTGAACAGCTCGTGGCCTCACCAAGGGGGTGCTGCCCTGCTCTGGTCCAACTCGTGCCGTGCTGCCCTTCCAGCAGCCCTGCACGACTGCTGCATCCACCCGTCTTCCCCCCATCCACCTGCCTGGCAGCCCCCAGACCTCATCCAGCTCCCCTGGGGTGGCTGCTCGGGGGGCTCCAGGCTGCTGCTCCCCTTCTTCCTTCAGGCCTGGCCCTGGGGCTGCCTGGCAGCGTGGGGAGAAGGCACCAAGGCCTGGCTGCCGCCTGCAATGCCTTCCTGCCTGCGGGGTGTAGCCGCTGCATGCCTGTAGCTACTCTTTCAGAGTTGAAGGTGACGTGGTTGTTGCCTTTGTGGCTCTTGTCGGTTGTGTGAATGAAACCCTTCGTTTACATCGCAAACGGTGAAGGAGATTTGGAAGTGGAAGGCTACCTGTCAGCAGGTGGGGCTACAGCAGATCAGGATATTCTCTTCTTTGCGAAGAAGAACAATTTAGGATTTACCAGGTTGGTAAAAATGAAATAACAAATGCTACCTCCAGTTAATTACACTGAGATTTTATTTTATTTTATTTTATTTTTTTGTAGAGGCAAGCTGCAATGCTTTTCTGGAGCCTTTATGTGTTTCTATTTGCCTTTACAAGGCAGGCAGTCACACAATCCTTTCACACACAATCCTTTGTGTATGATGGAAAAAAGAAGAGGCTGTTAGAAAAGTGCAACGATGCTGTTATTGAAGGCTAGGGGGTTGTGCTGGCGCTCGGAGAAAGGCTGCTGTAAATTCTGCTCCAGCCTATTGCTTGGGCAAGTGACTTTACCTTCCTGGTGCGCTTGCTGCTGCTTTTCCCCGTCCTGGCGGCCTGCGCTGCTGCGTGCGCAGGTCCCCACGCAGCCCTGGGCTCGGGGCTCCCAGGCAGGCTCAGCTCTGCCCAGCCCAAAAGGAGGGCAGAAAAAAGAGGGGAGCAAAGGGAGCTGGTCCTGTGACGGGCGGTTGCTGTGTGTCTGTGTTTGATCTCTGTGGTTTGGAGCAGGACAGTAAACTCACTGCCCCAGTGGACCTGTGTGTGGTTTGCTTCTGTGACCAAGAGGGACCCGATATATGGGGTTGTTTGTTTTCTTGGGTGTGTGTATGGGGATGCTGGAAGCCATCTTCCGAGCATCAACCAGGGTGATACCACTCCTGCCCCTTTTCGAGCTGCTCCATGTTCCCTAGCAGTTATGTTTTCTGCACTGAAAGCCAGCGTGGGCTTCGAGGGAAGGCCTTGTGTTTGCACAAAGCTTCCTAAATATTAATTAGGGCAAAAAACGATACTGATGTGAAAATAATGCACAAAACCACTGTTATACAGCAGTAAGATTATTACCCTGCTCTACAAAAGATCAGATAGATCTTTTTGAAGGTGGAACTGTGGAGAAGCTGGAAGTGGAGGTGTGGTTGTGGTAGATGGTGGTTGTACTTTGTTATGGTAGTCAGCCTAGAAGAAGATAAGAGACTGTGATAATGAAATTATTGCAAAGAAACACGACAAAGGAAACAGAGAAAATGCCACCTTCAGTAAGGTAGGGATCACAGAAAGTGTCTAACCAAGTACGTACCCCAGATTGTGAGGGTCACTTGGTTCTGTTTGTAAATGCTAAAAATCTGTTCAAAGCCTGGCCTTTGGCTTACTACTGAGAAGCAAGGGCAGATAGTGCTACTGTGAGCTGAGCAATAGCACGCCCAAATATTTAACTACCCACAGCTGTGCTAAAAGCAGTGGGATTGACAGGGAAGTAATGTTAGTCAGCACAAGAGCTTTGTAAGAGACTGATCAGCAGTTGCTTAGTTTTGGTATCATTCTGTGATGATGAGAAAAGCTTATGTCTCCTTGCACCTCCGTCCAGGATCAGTTGTCTGTTTTAAAGTAACACTGCGCAGGGTCTCAGTGGGAAGATACCTGCAGGATCGCTACAGGCTTATAAGGAAACACTGCCATTTGTTAAGCAGGCTCCCAAGGGTCTCAGGATAGTTTTGCACTTGTAGTATAAGAATGTTTTTCCTTTATCTTTACTCTGGTGATAACAACAACAGAAATCCCCACCTCCCCCCCCAACAAAAAGACCCTTGCTTTGGGCTTGCAAGGCCATCGCTTCTCGTTATTCTGCATTTCTTTCTGAAGGGAGGAACGAGCGAGAAATATGAAGCACATTTGTGGCGGGTTAAGGGCTATGTGCTTATTTTAGGATCCGACCATGATATGTCCTGGTAGCAAAATGTCATACAGGCTGCTTCTGCACATTAGAGCTCAGTATGTGTTACATTAAGGGAGAATTTCACACCAGGAAGCTCTGTGCACTCTGAAGATGGAGTAAGACTCAGTGCTGAACTGAAGTTGGACTAGGAGAATAAATGCTCACGGTTTGGGCTCAAAATTACACAGATCATCTTAGCAGGGAGCTCTGTATGCCACAGAAATGCAAGCAGTGCTGGTGATGTTGTTTAGCTTTTGTTTTTCATCTTTCCTTTTGAAGGTCTGAGCTATTCTTGCATGGGAAGATCAAAAAATTGAAAACTTGCTGGTTTTACTTCTTCCTGGTGGTGTGGCTGTCTTCAAGTCACAGATATATGTGCCATCCATTATCGTTGCTTTGCATTCTTGTGCGGACGTCTGTGTCCCTTGAGAGACAGACAAGTGCCAGCATACCTGGAGAACAGGCAAGAAAACATAATTAGGAAGCTTTCATTGCTCTCCTTCACTTGCAGGCTTTGCCAGGGATCCAGAAAGACAGGAAAGTTATTCTGTTAAGGGTAGCTAGAACTGGGAGCAAGTAGATGAGTCTCCATGTCATGTCTTAGAGCTGGAGGGATTAGATGTATGCGTTTTTTCAGTAGGGGCAAAATCTTTGTCTGTAAGTACTTGTGTTGACAAACGGGCAAGGGAAAGAATCTATTGCTGCTTCCACCTTTCCTCTCCCCATGTTAAATCCCGCTGCAAGATGCAAGCTGAACCAATCTTTAGCAGTTTAAAAGAGTTCAGAGCTACTTTCTTCAAACATATTGCTTTAGCTTCATACCTATCAATTTGTTCAGAGCTCCGTTTCTATCTTCAAAAGCTGTTTTTTTTTTTTTTAGCCAGCCCTGCCTCTTGTTGCTGGGATGACTATACTTGGTACATCAGGCAGGTGATGTGACAATATTTGTTTAAGTTGTGGTACTGGGTTTAAAAACCAGACAAACCTCCAGCCCAAGCAGCACTTTTGGGTAACTTTCTTGAAGCAGAGGTGACTGGCGGGGGGGGTGGAAGAGAGAGTCTGATGCACAGGACGTGTTTGTATGCCTCCTAAATGCACCGTAAGTACTCCTTACTCAGCTCGTTTCATGATTTTTATTTAACCAAATCTTCATACATTTCTTTCCCCAGCCAAACCGTATTGTTCATAAAATGTTTTTGGTGCAGTAAGTCATTTTTTTGTGCATCTTTTATGCTTCTGTATACCTTCTGAAGATTCTCCAGCACACAGCTTGCCTTCTCTTAGCTGGACGGTGATACAACAGTTTACACCACCTGCAGATGTGGCAGCTTTCATGGATCTCCATTTCATATTTAAATGTGCATAGCTTTCTGAAATACCTCAACAAAGCAAATATAAACTATATAAATAGTTAAGAAAGAGTAGGGAGATGCATAGGTTATCTACATACAGCTCACACTTCCTACATGTTGTAGAGGTTCCAGTTCAAAGGGACAGATTTCTAAGAGATATCTATAGTACCGCTAGAAGTTAGTGGGAGTGTTCTTCAATGCATCGTGGTTTTTGCTGTGTGTGTGTGGTACAACAGCACGTGTGGTGTGTAGCCTGGTGTGCACTATGTGCTTCCAAACAGTGTCCCTCCCGTGAAAGAACAGTACAACAAAGCTCTCCTTGTGGATATCTCAGAACGGACATCCAGTGAGCTCAGTACTCCTCTTTATACTTCCTATATTTCATTCTAATTTCACGTGCACCAGGACGTTGCTGATGTGGGGTATATGTTTTGCGACGAGACTTGGCGTATGTATAGTGTTCTCTTGACTTGATTGCTAAATACAAACAAATGTGAGTGCCAATAACTCCTGGCTGCATTGGGCTCAATGGGAGTCCCGCTGAGGTTAGAGCAATAATACTTTCGGTGTTTCATGAAGACAATATGGCATTTTATATAACAGCATTTCTTCAGAATTTATGGATTGGAGCTGCCCTAGGCTTGCCTTGTGTGGAGCCCTCAGAGCTGCTGCTCTCCAGGGAAGGAGGCACACGACGGATTGCAGCAGAGGGGCGGTGAGCTCTGAACACAACAGAGGTTTATCAGTTCAGGGGGCCGGGGTTTCCAGCTGGCTGTGTGCGATTCTGCACTGATCTTTTTTAGCCTTTTGATATCACTGGTGAAAGATGATAGTAATATTGCTGTGCACTTTTATTTTATGCAACCAGTTCTAAACTTTTCAAATCCAATGTTGTGCAGGCCAGGAGAGAGAGAAATGCTTTTATTAATTGTGGCACTCTCTTTGTCCCGGTTTCCCTGGCTATGCTTATTACCTTGGCTGCTATGTGTGCTTGGCTCTCTCAAGTCATTCTTCTCTAACGTGGTGGTGATGCAGGACAACCAGATGGTATCCAAAACCCACCCTGTTTCAGAGGGCTTTCTCCTCTTGGTTGAGCAACCCTAGTAACTGAAGTCAAGGAAGCTCTATTGTGCACTGGGGAATGCAGTGGGAAGCTACCCTGCCCTTCCTAGTGCACTCAGCGTTGGCATGAAGCAACTGCGGGAGCGAAGACTGATATAAATGACCTCTCCATCTTCTTCCCACCAGGCGAAACATCGCATTGCAAATGTCCTACCTGCTCTGCTGGCTGCCAACTATAATTTGTCTTCCTTTGCCCAAGCCAACCCATAGAGCTTACGTAAATATCTGTCCTATTCTGTGTCAAACTAATTTTGAATTTAAATCCCAGTGATGTGAAATATTGTCTAATCAGATGAGAGGGTGTGTACCAACTATCCTTACTGCCATAGTGCTTACTCTTGTTCTGGGTTGTTGTATGTAAGTCCTGGTTTGTAAAGTAATACAGTGTACAAAGGGGGTTGGTTGGAGGCTAGGGGCTACTCCTACTGTCGTTGTTTGTTATTACAATTTCTTAAGCTTGCGGAAAAAATGTTTTTCGTAACATGGGGAAAACCATACTTTCAAGCCTATGGAATGAAATCAGTTTTCCATTGTCTGATTCTGGTTTGTTGTATCACCATATAAGGAAAAATGTCCGTGCCCTGACACCACTGGCATTAAAGTCTCCAGCATGATCTCCAAATGGGATACTGGCATCAGCAATGGTAGGGCAGGACAGAGGCGAATTGGCCTGTCTCCACCTCCAGCCCCGGAAAATGAGCCTCCTCTGCTGAATGCTTGTAGTGTGTGTAATGGGGAGCTTGCCCAAAGCTGTGCTCTGTGGGGAAGTGATTGTTTAAACCAAAGCCTCCAATCTCTTCTAATATTAAAACACCAGGCTGTCTGCCAAAGCCCCCTCACCCTCTACGCACACGTACACACTTTCTTGGCTGCCTGGTGAAGTTTCAGCCCCACATTCAGCATTACAGTAGCATTGAAATGGATCTGGGCACCTTCTTCCAGGACTCTCGAACTCCCAGTTTCTTTGCTTTACTCCTGAAGATTTTCTAACTAACCCTCTCAATTGTCTTTGTCACGGACTCTTACACTGGACCAAGTTACTCCCTTTATTCAGCAGAGCATTGAATGCATACCCAGAGCTCCCTGGAGCCTGATGGGGCTGGAAGAGCAAGGGCAGTCCAGCACTCACCCGCAGAGCCCGTTTGTGGGTACGAGGGAGCAATCTGGTTCGGAGACTTCCTGGAGTGCCCGTTCTGAGGATGAGTTTCTCCCTTATTATCACCCGTATACATATAATGTTGGTTTATTTGTTGGCTTTTGGTTTGGATGGCTTTTTCTACCCATCATCAGTGCACAGCCTTTCTCATTACTTGGAATCTCTGGCAGATGTTCAACCCAAATGTAAATGCCAAAATAAATAATAACAAAAATATCTCCTCTAGTACGGGATTTGGTGGAAGCGCTAGAACACCCTGATGATCCTTGCCTTGCACGGCCTCCCTTGGCCAAAAGCAACACTCTCAGTTCTGTATCTTCATCGGTAGGTGGTGCTGGCAAACTGCACATGTGTTACTGCTCTCCTGGAGCTGTCCCCACCTCGGACTTAGAGACATGTGGGCGAGGAGGTCAAAGTTTCAATGGGGTCTCAATCCAGCCTCAGAAGAGGAGTCCAGTTTTGCCCACAAGATGATCCGTATTACCTTGGGCAAGCATTAGTGTGTTTAGGTAGTCTGAATGACTACCTGAAATGCTCAAACTTCTAAGAAGCAAAAGATTTATTCCAGTTTGGGAAGTAGCAGGAATCAAACACAAAACTTGTTAGCATGGTCTTCTGAAGGCTGCGGTTCTGGATTTGGCTAATGACACACTGGAGAACTATATTGTGCTGTGCTTTTTGAGGGGGATGCAACAGTAATTGCAGTTACTGCTCTGAATGTTTCAGCACTTTTTGATGTAGTTGTGATGTCGTTCTCTTTAAAAGCATTGGCCAGGCTGAGGAAAGCATTGGCCAGCCTGAGGGAACTGGGGTGTATGAGGGGCAGAGGCGTGGCTAGTGTCATGTCGCCGTGTCCGTCCCCCCCCCCCCCCCCCCCCCCCAAAAAAAAATGACAGTGCTAAGTAGGAGCTGCTTCTACTTCATCATCTATGATAGGGGCACAGTGCCAGCCATGTCTCACAAGAAGCAAGTTTTCCCAAGCCCCAAAACAGCAGTCAATACTTTCACCTAATTGATGTAGAAAGCTGGAGATGAAAGGTCAGAGGATGCTGTCCCCAGTAGAAGCATCAAGGTGAGTGTTGTACAGGATGGGGAAAAATCAAGATGAAACCTGTTCTCAAATCACATGGAGTCTCAGTTCACTTTTAGGAGTTCTCATGATTTGTCCTAAACAGGTACATATTTCCCAAGGAGTAGTTATTAAGCAGAACCTAAATTATAAGAAGAAATGGCATTTATTGGTATACAAAATGGGCCAGGCTTGCATTGGAATGCGGAAAGCTAAGTCCATGGTTTTATGAAGGGAAGATGTGTGCATTCAGGAGGACTTGAGGACATGAAAGTACACAGACTGTGAATTTCCATCTGAGTCCAGTCTTGAAGTGGAACAGAAAGGAGTGTTAAAAGCGTGATCCTTGTTTCTGTCCTTTTCCCAAAAATCCTACAGCTGATTCTTCTATTCCTCAGCTTCCAACAGTATTTTTTTTAATTGTTTGATATGTCCCTGAGTTTGTGGAGGACAAAGAAAGCATTTTAATAATGTAGCAACCTGAAATGAGATCTGTGTTCATTTCTATGAGCTCTGTGTTCATTTAATTTTCTATGTTCATTCATTCAAATGAACCCTATGTTGAAGAAAAGCACTTTCTATAAAAGAGTCTTTATGTGATTTATGATTCTTTTGGCATAATTTACTATTGGAAGTGAAGGACTAAAAATCTTGATCTACCTTTACATACATCTATAACTAAAATTATTGTTGATCTTTGCGTGAGCTCATGGCCAATGTAGTCAACGTTACTATAACACGTAGCTTCACACTGGAAAATATTTCAGTTTTTCCAGTGTTTGGTTTGATTAGTGACTGGCAAATGGTAAAAGAAGCTAATAAAGGAGGAGTAGCCAATAAATCTATCATGAATGGGCATACAGTTGACATGCAACAGACACTAGCTCATGGTGTTTTTTTCCCCCCTTGAAATAAAGCTGTGGAAGTCTGCAGGAGTTACACATGCTTCTGAGTTGACTGAAATATCCTAGGTTGTTTTTCATAATGCATGTTCTCTTCCTTGTTATTTCCTTTGTTTACTTAGACTTTTGAAAATTTGTATAAAAGCAGTAATGGTATTGAAATGGTGCAAGAATTAGGAAACAAACTGAGGAGTGATTATTGCAGTCTGTTGTCCTAAAGCACTTACAATTTAAGCTTAGTGAAACATCTGTACTGTATTAACAACTAATTATAATGACACAGGAAACCTAACATCATTACCCAGCATTAAATCCTGTTGCTTAATCTGGTTTCTTTTGAATTCCTTTGGGAGTATTTTAGATGAAGGTGTTTTAGATAAATGCATACTACTTGTAACTTTTTCAGTTCACTGTTATTGGTGGCAAGTACTATTTCTTGATAAACATAATAATAGTGTCATCTTCCCATAAATACAGAAACTCTACACTTGCGGGAATTACCCTTTAGTTTGTTGAATGCAGAGTGATTACAATGAATAGTTTCATTGTTCCATGTTCTAGACTGTTAAAGAGAAACTTTATTACTGACTCATCTTTTCAAGAATCAGAGAGATGTACTTGACCCCATGGAGTTGATGAATCTTTGTAAAAATCAGTTAAATTACTCTATTCTTGACAGCAAAAGTGCTCCAAAGGTTCCTGGCATCAAAGAAGTAGGATTAAGCATAGTGGTCCTCATTTATGAGGACATGTACAACTTCGTTTCCAGCTTTCATTATGGCTGCTTCTTCTCCGTTATGTGTTTTAAGCGTAACGTGTAGTAAACATATGCTGTGTCCAACACGATCCTACATTTTAGGATTAGTTTCTCTAGACTCATGGTAGATCTATAAGGAAAGAAAAAATGAGTAACTGTGGCTTGGTGTTTGTTTTGGAGGGCTATGACAGTTCTATTTCTTTTCCTACAGAGTCAGCAAGAAAAAATGCTGGGGGCAGACCCAAGCTTTTAGGCTGGCCACCTCATTGCAAAGCTCCCTCGGCAGCAAGGGCCACTTAAGCTTTTCAGTTGCCCAGGGTAGTGTTGAAGCATCTCTGAGCTGTGTGGCCTTGTGTTTTGCAGACTGACCCGGAAGCTGTACGGGAGCACTGAGCAACTCGGAGCCCGGTGGCACCTGTGGTGGGCGCTGCTGGCTTTGGCTGCCGCCCGGCCGGGTGAGGGTGAGCCGCAAAGCTGCTGTCCACGTGGACCACTGCTGAAATCTCCCGTCCGGCTGCTGCCAGAGCCTCGCCCGCCAAACCCAGAGACATGGCAACAAACGGAACGAAAGTTGCAGATGGACAAATCTCCACAGAAGTCGATGCTTCAATCACCAATGACAAGCCTAAAACTTTGGTAGTAAAAGTGCAGAAGAAGAAGACGGATCTTCCAGACCGAGACACCTGGAAAGGAAAATTTGACTTTCTTATGTCCTGTGTAGGTTATGCCATTGGCCTAGGGAATGTGTGGCGATTTCCATACCTTTGTGGCAAGAATGGCGGAGGTATGCTTGCTGTTTCATTCTTACACCATCTGCTATACTTGGATATTAGAACTTACCATAGAAACTATTAGGAAAACACAACTTTAATAGCTTTTTTCATCTGTATATATGTTCTTATTTGATAGCTTTTATCTAGTTCTGTGAGGGTTGGAACCATCCCGGAGTGTGGGGCTGCTTTGAAGTCTGCTATGCCCTCGAGTTTATTCTAACACCCAGTTGGCAGGTGCTTCTAAAAGACCATAAGGCATTAGAGCAGAATTGAAGCACGTTCCCCTCTAACCCTGGAAAGCCCTCTTTTGGACTGAGTTTTTGAGAGGATTGCATAAGGCTTGTAACACTGACTCTGAGCTTACCATCAAAGGCTGACTTCAGCTGGAAAGCAGCCAGTTCTGGTTTAAAGCCTTTATGATATCTGCATGCTTCTGTGATAAACGGAGGCAACAAAATACACAGTCCTTTGTATTTTAGCTTTTTATTTAAACAGAAAATATTTATACGATGGAGAGACATATTTTTCCTCTTATCATCATATCTTGAGAAACTGGTTCAGAAATGTACACGTGCTTCTCTCTAGCTTTTATGGAAAGCTACACTTCAGAGGAAAATGTGTATATATTTTTAGATATAATAGTGATGGAAACACTGGAAACAGTAGTGGGTTTTGTTTGTTTCCCCACTGTAATAGACCTTTCCATTATTTCTTTTTAGGTGCATTCCTGATTCCCTATTTCCTAACTCTGATTTTTGCTGGAGTGCCACTATTTCTGCTGGAGTGTTCCCTCGGTCAGTATACATCTATAGGAGGCCTTGGAGTGTGGAAGCTTGCTCCAATGTTCAAAGGTACTTTTTTCTATTTTTTTCAAGTTACAGAAGTTGCACAAAGTGACAGGGCAAGGACACTTCTTTACACCTTCATTTTTTACATTTTTTACTTAAACTGTAATATCCTACAGAAACTCCCAACTTTGAGGGGTAGCTAGCAATGTTGAACCAAGCTAGGATATTATTCATTTGCCTTTAAAAATAGCAAGAGTTAGGCATCAAAATCTCAACAAATTTATTTTTAAAACTTAAAATCTTTTATATTTCTTAGGAACATATAAAGACTGTTCAAAATAGCATTATAAATATAGCAATATTTGTCTGAGCAGGTAAGGAACTTGGTTCCTCAGTTCATAGTGTTTGGTAAACGCTGTTTCTATTCCAGGTCACAAAGGTTTGTATCCTATTGTTCTGTATTGAAATGTGAAGGCCAGACACTTCAATTTAGCAATTTCTGACTGAGTTGCTTAAAATAAGCTCACTCCATGCTTAGATTTCCAGCTAGTTTGGATTTCTCACTGCTAGAACCTTAAGATTTTAGTCTAGATTCTGCACAGACCCACAAACCTCACAAACTGTGCATTCCATCCTCTTCCTAAATCCTGTGGCACTAAAGATCTCCTGAGCTGACAATGATCCCACAAGGATCGTTGGGTCTGACTCCTGGCTCCACGTAGGACCACCCAAAAATCAGACCATGTGTCTGAGACCGTTGTCCAAATGCTCCTTGAACTCCAGCAGGGCCAGGGCCATGACCGCTGCTCCAGGGAGCCCGTGTCAGTGCCTGAGCACCCCCTCAGTGAAGAATCTTTTCCTGACAACCAGCCTGACCCTCCCCACTCGCAGCTCCATGCTTTCATGACACGATAGCTTTATGCTAAGAATCAAGAACTTTGACTAGTGCACTAAAGAGCTAGCTGGTCTTATAACTGTTACGCAATTTGAGTGCATCTGCCAGAAGTTTCTGTGGTACTCCTGTTTCAGAGAATTAACTGATTTAGCTCCTTTCCCTAGAAGTGTTTAAAAAAAAAAAAAAAAAGGCAAAAAGGCACCTCCTGTAAAATCTCAGCAGCAGCAGATGTGACTACTCACTACAACACACAAAGAACTGGTCACTATAACTAAATCTATGGATGACTGAACTATCGCACAAATTAGTGATCTTTTTACAATTGTACTTCTAAAATTTGAACTTTGCTTTTAGAGAATTTGGTAAATGGTTTCTGAACTATATTTAGCATTTGCCCTACTGAGCTGCAGCACTTGCACCGACACCTGTACAAACTTTACTAAAAGTTACCTTATTTTGTTCCTTTTTCTTTTATTTCCAGGTGTGGGACTAGCTGCTGCAGTCCTTTCCTTTTGGCTAAATATTTACTACATTGTGATTATTTCATGGGCAATTTATTACCTGTATAATTCCTTTACTACTGTAAGTATGGGGTTGGGACAGAGGGATTGTTTGTGATATCAATAGCTTATAAATGTATCTCAATGTAAAGGCAAGCGATAAACACAAAATGCATAAAAGTCAATAGGATAAGCCATTTTTTATTCAAGGAAAACTATTTTAAAAAAAAACTTTTTTTCTCCTCCATGAGAAATATAGAACAGAAAACTGAATGTCAGTGGAGAAACATGATAAAAGCTTATTTTGGAGCCACAGGCTTCCCTTCCTTACTGATTTGTTCAAATTTTCCGACCTTAATCCTCAGAGCCACAGATCTTTCATCTGTGCCCGTTTAGTTTCACTTATTACCTGTCTGCGATCATGAGCATGCCTGCTTGCTTCTCTGACAGACAGCTGCAAAGACTCAGTGCTCAAGCTTGGGACTGCTAGTCCCGGCAGTGCACCGGTATCCCCTTGCCTTTGAGTCAGCAGGCAGCCAGTCATTCCCCCGAGAAAAATTCTAGTGAGTACCTGTTTGTTTTTTTGGAGGGTTGGGTTATTTTTTGGTTGGTTTGTTTGGTTTTGTTTGTTTTATATGAGAAGGATTTCCAAGGTTGGCCATCAAAAGTATATCTCCGTTGTATCTAAAATAGATTTACTGTAATGCATAGCATGTGTAAACAGGATTTAATTCTCAGAATTTCAGAAAGAAAACCTAATGTAAACTTAATATTTTCTACGTGTCCATTTCTCTAACTGTCCCTAACTAAAGGAAAAAATTGAACTCTGATCAATAGCCATCATGTTTTTATGACCTCCAGCGCAACAAGAGGTAACAGGACCTCCAGGAGGTCCTTTCTGCTGCCCTTGTTTCTTGAAGCATACTCAAAGTACTCTCACATGCTGAAAGACGTAGCAGACTCTAAAGCATTTGAGCTGATATGGTAAAGAAAGGAGAAAATGTTTTCATGTGTATTAACATAATGGATATGAAGTTAAATAACTTAGGTGGCAAACATGAACCCTAGGGAGATCAGTAGACTGCAGAACTCAAAGTATGTTCTTTCTCCACTCAAGAGATACCTGAGATAATGCTTGCTTAAAAAAAAAAAAAAAAAGTTTGCTTAGGTTTTTCTTTCTCTATTTTGTAAATAGACTCTTCCTTGGAAGCACTGTGAGAACCCATGGAATACTGACCGCTGCTTCTCCAATTACACCTTAGCAAACACAACCAACATGACAAGCGCTGTAGTCGAATTCTGGGAGTAAGCTGAGAATTTTTCTGTGTATCATTTCTGTGCATATGCAAGGATTATTAGCTTGTTATCATTCATATACTGTTTTCTGAGTCAGTTGTCGAACACACCATTCTGCTTGTTTATTCTAGACGCAACATGCACCAAATGACTGATGGATTGGAAAAACCAGGGCAAATCCGATGGCCATTAGCAATTACTCTGGCAATTGCCTGGATTCTGGTGTATTTTTGTATCTGGAAGGGGGTAGGCTGGACTGGAAAGGTAAGATTAAAAAGTACTGTAAATACATTTTGATTTAAAATGACAATTTTACTCGTATTCTGAAAATTCATGAGGTAAGATGCACATTGAACAGTTTTTTTTTTTCTGGGATTTCTGTTAATTATTGCATTTTTGTCCCACTTGAATTGACACAGCACCATGTTTTTGAAAGTGTTGGCTCCTCCATAGCTGGCTCTGGCCACAGTCTTGGATGGTATGTTCATTGGCTTTGCCATATATAAAAATCCCTATAAATATGTCTGCTTGTTCCTGAGGTGGATATTGTAGCTCACTTGGGTAGCAATAGAGTGTGGATGCAATGTTTTGGCTTCAGTGACAAGTATTTTTTATTACAGAACTCTTGTTGGACTTAGATAGTTAAGTGGTGAAGCCATGTTGTATACAGGAGCTTCTCCTTCCTTTCCTTACGCTGAATGAGAGCCAGAGGTGGCTGTTGCCACAGGCATGCTTGCACGCTGTACTTCTTTGAGTCTGGCTGGTTTCCGAGTGCAAAATAAAATGCACAAGTGAATTAACGAAAGTAATACTGCTGTGAGAGACCTTTCTCCAGGAATGAAAGGGTGACAGCATTTGACATCCACATAAACCTCTCCCCTAAATGGCAGGAAGAAATCTTGGGGTAGTGAATTGTGAATTGCCACAGCCATAAGGCCTGCTGGCAGCTGAAGCTGTGACTGGCTGGGGTTACAAGGCCTCAGGCCTGGTGTGGAGAGGAGGATTTTTCACACACAAAGAACAAATTGTTAACTTTTGACAAGATAGCTGCAGCAGTGACCCACTTCAAGCTGTGTGTTAAACTTGGCCTAGCTGAGCTCAGACCAAAACATTTCATCTCTCCTATCTGCACAGAAGGTGGCAAAAAGAAGGCAGCTGGCTGCTTCTTTGGAGTCTGACTTTGTCTTGACTTCTTATAGGTCTTTGGAAAGACAAAAGAGTGGGACCCTGTATGGTAATTATACCATCATGTTGACAAGGATAGAATGTAAAAAATATAAAAGCAGCTGTGTGAGAGTATGAGAAATAATCTGGTGTTGTTCTACAAGCAGAGTAGGAGTACTGGAACCATGAACCTTGTGATTTGGGCACTCCGCTCATTGAATACAAAAAAGAAGCATGAGCCCCTGGTGCAGAAGCATCCTAATCCACTGTATTCCACCTTCAGGAAAGTCAGCAACAGCCACCTGCGTTGTAGTCAGGGTGCTTAGGAAATTCAGCAGTAGGCACTACCCTATCCACACTAAGCTTTTCCATTGATAAATGCTTCAGTTTTACAAGTCAGTTTAGTTGCCACTATGGTATTTTTATGGAGCAAGTGTTTACTGAAGTGTTAACGAGCACAGATCATTCTTTCTTCCACACTTACAATGTCTTGTTTCTTCACATCAGGTGGTATATTTCTCTGCTACTTATCCCTATGTTATGCTGCTTATCTTGTTCTTCCGTGGTGTAACACTGCCTGGAGCAAAGGAAGGCATTTTATTCTATATAACTCCCAACTTCAGTAAGCTTTCAGACTCTGAGGTAAATATCCAATCTTCGTAAACAAAAGTTTCACTACTAACTGTTCACCTTTCAGACATATGACCTGCTCCTCAAGTGCAGAAACAGATTTTTAAAAAATTATTTCCTGCAATCAGGTTTGGCTGGATGCTGCCACACAGATTTTCTTCTCCTATGGTTTGGGTCTTGGTTCACTGATTGCCCTTGGAAGTTACAACCCTTTCCACAATAATGTTTACAGGTAAGCAGATGACTGTACAAATTACAATGGTACTTTCCTCTCTCAGCTGGAGCTGGATTCTGTCTTTCTGGGTCCTATATCACTGAAATAAAATGTAGTCTCTGATCTGAATATTAAATGTTATATCTAAGTGGGAGTGAAATGTGTAACTGCGTTTACACTAATGGGACAGACGACATGACTTGTCCAGTGTGAAATGGAGCCCACACTATGAAATCCAAACTCGTGAAATTTATCCACAAAACGCTTCCACTGGAGAAAAATGGTAATACAATGATGAGCTAGTAGCATTACTTCACCTACTGCTTAAAGCACCTTATCTTTATTCCAGGGACTCCATCATAGTGTGCTGCATAAATTCATGCACAAGCATGTTTGCTGGCTTTGTCATCTTCTCCATTGTTGGATTCATGGCTAATGTCACAAAGAGGCCTATTGCAGATGTTGCAGCATCAGGTATACAATCTGTTTTTCTCTAAGTTATTCAGTGACATCAGTTATCTTTTGTTTGTGTCTCGTATCCAACTGCCTCATGTAACCGTTGAAAATCCCTCCCTCAAAACTTACTTTAGACCCCTGTCATTTCCATGTACTTACTGATTGCAAGAGAGACAACATTGTTTCAAATCTCTGGAGGCATCACCAGGAACATCATTTCGGATTTAGCAGGCTGTCTGCATGCCCAGTGCTTGCAAACCTTCAGTGTGGAGAGTGGTCAGCCAGAAACACATACTGGGTTGATGCAATGAATAGTAATGAATACCGCTTACAGGGACAGCATTTACAAGAGGTGGCAGCATAGTGAGCTGTTAGAGTCCTTAGCTGTGACATCAGATTAAGAGCCTCTTGCAACTGAAATTCTTAAAAGCAACCTGAAAAGGAGGACTGATTGTCATTATGTTTCAGAAGCATATATTTGCAAATTCTGTTAGGTTTTAAAATTCCTTTTACTATTTCTTGAGGTTAAACCCTTTGAGTCAGATCCATTTCTCACTTGTTCAGACTTACAGCTATGAGCCAATTTTATGGGACCCTTTATTAGGGAAGTCATTTTATATAGAACAGAAAGATGTCCATAGATAGAACTGCAAAATACAGCAGAATCCTTGCCTTTCTTCCAGATGAAAAAGCTTAAAGGAGCAGAGCAGATGGTTGCCTTAACCCAGCTGGTGTACCAGATACTCATTTAGCAGTTCTGGCCACAGGGAGGATTCTGATAACTGAAAGCTTGGTTGGAAGACACTGGTGGACAAAATATGTCTTACTATACTAGCAAACATATCCCATTGATGAAATATTCTTCTAGTTAGAAAATCAGAGAATTTAGTCACCAAAAATAATCTTCAACAAAATATAGATACAGAAAAAAAAATAAGGTGTTTAATGCTGATCCTTGCTTTGCTGGTTTGAAAGCTAGATATGTCCAACCAGTTAACACAGACAGACTAACTTCTAATGAAAACTGAAAAATCAGATACCCACCTTAGGTGAAGCACGCTAGTTTTATTTTTATTTCTGTAATTATTTAGTTTCTACAAGTTTCATTCTTAATCTGATATCAGTTGTTTTCCAGTCATGCTGTGGCAACAAAAAGAAGCTCCTTCGTTTGTAATAAGAATTTATATTCTCCTTCCACAACTTTGCCCCCTCAGCAGTTAGTAGGAACACAAATTAAAATATTTGCCTTTTTACAATTACATAGCTAATTTAAAATATGTTTTATAAGAAAATTCATGGTATAAAGTAGCAAATGGGAATACTGTAAATTCTGGAAAGTGCCTTCTCCATTTCTGAGCTGTCTTTAATTCTCTTCTGAACTACTTGGTGCAAATCAGAAGATTACAGCCAGCAAAAGCTACTTTAGAAGGGGAGAAAGCTGACCATGCCTGAAAACACATTCCTAGCCAAGGATAACACTCATTGTCTTTGCTATACAGACGTGTCTCTCAGGAGCAACTTCTGAACTGTATCTAGTATTCTCCTTGGTTGGTTGGTTTGTTTTTTGTTTTGTTTTAGCTTTGGTTGGTTGGGTTTTAAAGCAGGACACATGCCCTGACTTCTTGGTCAGGGAACACTGATTTAAGCTGAAATCCCTAGTCAGATACTGCATCCACGGCTGAGTCATTCAGATAAATGTAAAATCCATGTATCAACCACAGTAAATAATCCCAATATCCCATCAATCACATTGATATTTTCTCTTCTTTTTCTCCTACCAGGTCCTGGACTGGCATTTCTAGCTTATCCAGAAGCAGTGACACAGTTACCAATTTCTCCCTTGTGGGCAATACTGTTCTTCTCCATGTTGCTTATGCTCGGAATTGACAGTCAGGTAACATTGGTGTAAAAATTAGTACTAATAACAAAGACAGGTTGTCTGCAGCTGCACTGCCAGATGTTAGTGTTGCATGTTTTTTGGTATAATCAGATAAAGAATAGGAGATACTAAGAAAGGAAAGAGTTTGAGGAGCCTGTGATAGTCAGAAACTTTACTAAGACACTTTCATTTTTTCATGAATTGTTGGAATCATATGCCAAATATGCAGGAAAAATTATTCTGCAGTCAAAAGAAACTTTGTTTGGAATGTTAACCATTCATTCACAACATTAAAATTACCTTTGAGATGTTCATGAACATAAGAAACACCAGGATATATTTTACAGATGTGTGAATCTTCTTGCAATCAGTTGTAGTTGTCAAACCAGCACCTTACAGTTATGCAGTTTTGTACATGCAGCCTGTAAGCACAGGCTGTGCTAGTCTTCCTAACACATACAGGAACATGAGAATTCCTAGCTTAGTAGTGTACCAGTCTTTCAGCAGAGAAAATCCGTCATTTTCTGTAAAGTTGACTTCAGCCTGTGAACCAAAATATATTCCAAAAAAAAAAAAAGTTATCTTAAAATATGAAAAGAAGCTGCAAATTTGTTTTCTATTTCTTTGTTTTTCAGTAACCTTCAAGCCTGAAATTAAAACCTATTGCTTAATCTGGGGGGAAACTACTATGAAATTAATTGGGTCAAAAATATTTTTAAAAGAACTTGTCTCTAGGCAAGTAAAAGCTGAGGAAAGTAGTCTAATATTATGAACGTGAATATATATACATCTACATGCTGTCATGCCTTTTTCATTTTCTGTCCATCAGTAAACATTTCATGCCCTACAGTTTATAAGAACTGTAACCGTTGGTTACATTCTGATTGCACCGTTGGAAACGAATACAATTCTGCATACATTCTGACTTTCATTATTTAACCCATCATAATGAAAACATCTAATTTGAATATACACATATGGGGAGGGGGGGGAAGTATTGCCTTGCTTTCCTCTTGGAAGACCACATCCTCAGCAAAAATCTTGCTATTGCACTGAGCTACAAAAAGTATTTGATTTATAACATTTGAGAATCAATCTTGTGTCTTTAGTCTTAACTCTGAAGCACTAATCTGATCAGACTTTGAGTCTATTGGCTTTCATATATGTAAATAAATAACAGGAGAAGTGTAAATTTTTGAAAGATCTTGGGGTCAAAGCCTTCAACTGCAGGCTTCCATCACAAGAAAGAGCACTTTATCGTATTAAGCACATGCTATAGTTCATACTTTTGAATGTTGAATGTGTTTCTAGCTGGAAATCTTTTTGTACAGATCTTTTTAGACAGAAATAAGGATATTCAGAAGCACTGCTTCCACTATAGTCAAGTGAATTTTCCTTTATCATTTAATGGATGCAGCCTTGGGCCAATGATGACTGCTATTGAAAACTCCTCCCCTAAATGTAATCCTGTTGTTGCAGTGCATTGCATTGTATTTTATTTGTAACTTTACTTTCAGTTCTGCACTGTAGAAGGATTCATAACAGCTTTGGTGGATGAATTTCCGAAGTTACTGCGCAATCGAAGGGAAATCTTCATTGCTGTTGTGTGCATTGTTTCCTATCTGATAGGGCTGTCCAATATTACTCAGGTACGTTCTGCAGAAGATCTTATGTCTGTCGTACCACACCTGCTTTATTTATTTATTTCCCCCTCTCACCACCCCAGCCAGAATCATTGCAAACCACTGAAGTAGCTGGGATCTGTCACTGACGCTATCTAAAGACTTCAGGCAGCAGACATTAGCTTACCAGGTGTATAATCTCTGTAGTCCGTGGATGCAGCAAGGGCAGCTAAATGGTTCAGGTGACAAGAAAATACACAGCTCTGCAATCCCTTTTACAGTCCACGAAGCGGTAACTAGAGAGGTTCTGCATTGCTTCCTGCAATCTGGTATGTTGCAAACTATCTCAGGGAAATGACTGAATTATTGAACAAAAAGGAGTAAAGTGAAATCCAAGCAGTTAATTTCATTCTAGTAGTAATCTATTTTTTTGTCAGTATGGACCTCAAGTGTTATAAGACTTTAAGCTGTTAACATTTAATTAACTTATATTAATATTTTCCTAAGCTATCCACCACGGTTAGTTTGTTGCTTGCATTTTAACTGTCTTGAAATTGAAGTCCTTACTACTTATTTTAACACTTCCTTCTTATATATTTTAGGGTGGAATCTATGTGTTTAAGCTTTTTGACTACTATTCTGCCAGTGGAATGAGTCTTTTGTTCCTTGTGTTCTTTGAGTGCATCTCCATATCCTGGTGCTATGGTAAACTTTTTTTTTTCCTTGATAAGTTTTGCTTATCATAATGATACTTCATCTGCTATTTTTTTTCTTTTGCGTGTGCAAATCTGAGGGTGGAATTGAAACCAGCCTTGCTTTATATGCATATAGCTCTACTGAGAACTCAAAGGTGGCTTGTGGAAGGTACTCCTGCCTCTTTAAAACACCCTATGTATTAGCCTGGAACTGAGGAGATTCGAATTGTTGTGGGAACACTAAATAGGTGACATCAGCCTCTTCCTCCCAGTCCCCGTTCCCCCCTCCTTCAAAGGCTGGATCTTCAGAGGTATTTAAGTACTGCTGTTCTTGACATAATGACTTAGGTCTCTTGGACTTCACAATGTTTCATTTCCAAAAATGACTCTCTCACTCTAGGATCTTGCAGGAAGAGGTCAATTGTCTTGCATAATTGCCCTAAAATGTCCAGAAGTCTGGGCTGACAAGCTCTGCGTATAAAGATAAATGAATATAGATCCTATTCTTGCCATAGTATTTGTATATTTGACCTTAATTCTGTGTTAGCCCTTCCAATGACCTTCGCCTGTGATTACTAAGAAACTTTCATTTATATTGCAAAACTGGTTCAGAGAGAGATAACTGGAGTCTTTCTGCTGTCTTTAAATGGGCTTAAGAGAAAGAAACAGCTTTAATAAAAGGGAGAGGTACTGTATATGAATCCAGCAAAAGTGAATGGAAAAATGCACCAGCTAAGTAATGAAGAAATCTAATTTGAAGCTATAAGTAATGCAATAGATGTACCTTGGCAGACAGCAGTAGCAGAAGGGCTACTCTTTGCAGTACTGCATGTATATGGTGTGTATATGCCCACACAGAGTGAATCCTGTGCTGTTGGCTAAGGTTGGTATGGATTTATTTATTTATTTTAGTCTACTTTGTAAAATGTCATTCTAAATCTTTCATTTTAGTAAGACTTAGAGTGAAATATACCAGTGGTGATTTATTGCATCTGACCTTCAGATGTGTAGACTTCCTCAGCCTTTGCAGGGGAATAAGTTTGCTGGTTGATGATTTAATTAATTATGATATAGAAAAATGAGAGCAAATTGTTTTTGGAGCTTCTGAGTTTGCACATTTATTTCCCATTCAAGTAGGTTAAATGTTATGTTGTCTGTACAGAGCTTCCAAATATGCCTCATCATTTATGATAGTCTCTCTCAAAAGTATTAGCCTTTCAACTGAATTAATCGTCTGATTATGTTTCTATTACTGTTTCTTATTTTTATTTGTAGGTGTTAATAGATTTTATGACAACATCCAAGAGATGGTGGGATACAGACCCTGCATCTGGTGGAAACTCTGCTGGTCATTTTTTACTCCTATCATTGTGGCAGTAAGAAACAAACTTTTATAATATCATTTAAGAGAGATAAATGAGGTAGACTATGTACTACAGTATTGTCATTCCATCCCCACAAATTCATACTAAACCTGACCTCATTCCTTATTTAAGTATGTGAGCAATAGGCAATTAAAGGCAATAGGCAAAACCCAGTGTCATTAGAGGAAGCCTGTGCCCTAAGAAAAAAGTTCTTGCACAATTTCAAGATTTGTGTTAGTCCTCTGGAAATGGTAACTAGTCAAAAGCTCAGTTCATTGGCACAGACAGAAAACTCTAAGAAACACAATTAAACACAATTTTAACCACTTTCTGTATTCTTACATAAAATTTACAATTCTTTCTGAAGTCTAAACTCTCCATATACACAAGAAGTGGCCATATCTTGTAAACAGAATTCCTTCACATGTGCTATTCTGGTAACAGTTTGGGATTATAAACTGAAGATCTTTCATGGGATTCTGTGGAATATACTATCCAGTTTATATGACATTGCTACTGTTTTTTTTTCTGGCAAACCTTGCAAGGATTTTGTGCCCTGGAAACCACAGTACCATCTTCTACTGATTCTAAGCTTTATCCATTTAAGCCCATCAGTATATTTTGGAAATTATAAGCAAAGAAATATAAGTTTAATACACAGACTGTAGTAAACGCAAATGCAATATAAAAAATGTTTTCAGGTAGGCACAATTGTACATCACACAATACCTTTCACTCACTGATATTTCTCTGATATTCCCACATAGGTAGACAAAGGCCATAGAAAAACAAACACTAAAGAGAGGTACTAAAGGGAGGGTTCCTTGATTCATCTGTATTCAAATGAAGGCTTTAATTTTTCTGAAAACAAATGTTCAGGAAAGCATGAAGAATACTTTTTGTTTATTTCAGTGGGATATTAGGGAGAAGAGCAATACTTTACATGAAACCTATCAAATTTCTCCTTTCTTTTAAAGTCTTGAACAGAATTTGTTGTCCAATGAAAGGTCACAGGTGGTGATGTTGTGCTAATAAAATCTGCCACTCTACTTTCTCCTGTCTGGGACAATACTCTGCACAGGGCCTGAAACTGGGATTAGAATAAGCTTCTTTCTTTACTGATTCAATTTAGCACATTTTCCCAAATTACAACAGGACAAGAAAGACAGAAGTCTGCCTTGGGAACCTAGAGTTAAAAAATACCATGTTTGCAGGTCATCTGTTTGCAAACCACAAAAAAAGCATCCGACAAGTGCTGCAGTTCAGTGGTACGTGTATGTAGGTATTATTGGGGAAGTAGTACCCAGAACTCCTGTCTTTCTCAATAGCCCCCTTCCCTCTAATTTTGTGCAGGTTTTCTGAGGACTCTACTAATACCAGTGTATTCCCAACACCTGCATAACTGAATAATCTGAGATACAGATGTATATATGTGAAAATATAGTGTTTACTTGAGACATTAATTTTGGTAAGAAGCTGCCAGGTAAACTCTCCCCCCATCTCTTGTTTTGGAAAAACTCGGTGGTTTTTGAATTTCATAAGCCAAGTTCTTTCAGACCAAATCTGTTGCCACTTACTGAACCATAAGTTCCCTTCTGTCTGACCTCACTTCCATTTGCTTGGAGGGCCCAAACAATATCAAAGCCTTTGGGCCAAACACTCTTAGGTGGCAATACTAGAGAGGTCAGATACTGGAGAGCCAGGCTTTAAAAAAAAAAAATTTTTTATACAGGAGTCTGTTGCTAACCAGTTTGGTGGAGCTGTACTGAAACAGAAACTTGGTGTAAACCAACAAGCAACTTCACAACTGCAGAATTACAATTCAGGTATTTACAGATTCCCACACTAGAGAATAAGCGAGCAGGCAATCAGTCAGTGCAGTGTGCTGACACTAGCCTGTTTTCTGCAACCTCCATCTGGAAGACTGACCTGCAGGCCCCGTCTCCAAGCTAGTGCCTGGTGGCTTATCACCCGGGAGCAAAGGAACCCTTTTCTCTGTGTTTGGATGTGGAAGGAGGCTTGAGGTTCAAGTCAATCCAGAAAAATGTTTGAACATAGAACACTCTGGAAATCTCATCCGAACCCTTTTTCCCCCTACTGTATTTTGCAGGGAGTATTTATCTTCAGCGCTGTCCAAATGACTCCTCTCACAATGGGAAGCTATGTTTTCCCCAAATGGGGCCAAGGGGTTGGCTGGTTCATGGCTTTGTCTTCTATGGTGCTGATACCAGGCTATATGGCATATATGTTTCTTACCCTGAAAGGCTCCTTAAAACAGGTAAGTGTCTCTTTTCCTGTCTACATCATTGAATCTTGTACGACCTGGGCACACTGACAAAAGATTGCTGGGCAGTTATTTCTAGTTATATCTGTTCTGTGGCCTCACCACCTTAGCCAGTTATTTTGCATCAAGATGAAAAACACAAAAACACGTACCAGAGAAACAAGAAGACTGTGTCTATAGTTCAACACAATCCCCACAGTAAATGTAGTCTTTTTTCCAGGTATTGACAGTTCCAGACACTTTGCATCCCAGCTCCTTACACCTAGAAAACAAGGTAGCAGTTTACAAAAATGGTTCACATTAACACAAGACATACTGTCATATATCAAGGCAGGTGATGTTCTAAGGAACTGGAGCCAAACTCTTGGGAGCAAACTAAGGTAGCTCTTGGTTTCCATGAGTCTATGCATAGTGACCCTATTTAGCATCTTTCTGCAATGTGACCAAATATTTGAGCTGCCATTCTACATTTCACCTCTTCAAAGTTGCAGCAACTGCCTTGTATTGCAGCTGAGAAAAAGTGAGCATCAAATCTTGGGTGCGCATCTTATGATTATACTGCACTTTCCTTTGGTCTTCAGTTAAGGGATTTCTATGAATAGTTACTCAGTGAAGAACATTAGAAGAAGCCTTTCTCTCAGTGAATTTTGCTCTTAGTCTCTCCCTGATTCCTTTTTCCATCTGTTAAAAAGGAGATATGAGAGAGGCATCTCTCTTCCAGGCAAGAGAGGCATCTTACGGCTTAAATCCATTTTAAATTCATTTTAAGATCCTCAGGGAAATGCTGCTAAAGGAGTGTGAAATGCTAATAAAGTTATTGACCAGAACACTTGACAGTTATGTACAATTGCCCTCCTTAATTTTTTAAAATCTGTGCGCACCCTCAGTTTTCCCTCCTCAGGCAATGATCTTATTCTGTGCATGAGACACATCTTCAGCTCTCTCCTTCATGACTGTGTGTCAAACTGATTTTGTGAGAACTTCTGGAATATTCTAAAATCAGCTGACAGAGTCATCCTTGAAAGAGACAGATGATCTTAAGCAGAATTGACAAGAAATGCCTCGTGAATTGCTCAGACCTGTATCCAAATATTTGTCTTCAGCAAATTTGAAAAGACTCAGCAATGCTTCGAAGAAGCTTGCAAAACGTTCCTGGTTATTGATACATTCTTGTTCTTGGCTCCTACTTCTTGAGTATCTTTATCTTGGTCTTATGGAAACATTTATGTGCAAAGGGAAAATTGTTGCCCTGACCAGGGTTATGGAAGACCCCACAGCAAAAGTTCCTCCTCTCAGTCTTCCTGTGGTTTAAGGTCCCATTTTTGGAAGTATTGGCAAATGATCATTAGATTAGAGGAGACGCTTACAGCACTCACAAGCTTTAACATTCAAAACTGGACTCTTTCTTGGTACAAATGTGAGCTAGGCAGATAAGCTTCATGAATGGAGAACCCCAAAGGACTAAGAGAGACCAAACACAAATAAAAAGATCTTAAATACAAGTTTACCTTACCTGTTGCGTTCCTGGAGGTAGTAGCTCCCAGAAGCTGCAGCCAGTTCTCTCTCATCCTTTCTGACCCCCAGGGTGGGTCACCACCACTTCTGAGACCCAACTGGGTCCCTGCTGCCCACTGCAAACTTTTAGCCTCTGCATTTGACTTGTGGGCTTGCAACAGAGTCTCTAGTCTCCTACCCCATTATGTAGTCTCTCCAAATTTTTTTCCACTAGGCATTGCATTAAACACCGTATCCATTTACACCTGCTTGACTGTCATAAACTAGCAAAAAATCAAAATAATCCAATACTTGTGCCTCTGCTTTCTGCGTAGGAACGAGACTGAGACAATTTGTTTCTGTAAATTTTTGCTCCCATTCTAGTAACGCCATGTAGCAAAGGGCTTTAAGTGAGAGCCTTAGCTTGTGTGTTCAAGTCTCAGGACGTGCTGTGCTGTTTATCAACAGCCATTCCTATCATCAGTAAATTTTCTTATTTGAGTGGAGTGGGCTGTTCTGTGACTTTGCTCAATAGTGTTTTTTGATAATGTCTTTAGTATATGAGATTTACTTCTTTTCTAGGCCATTGGGAGATGGACTTAATTGTTCATTTTAGCTGTGATACATACAGAGAAGTGTTTAGGATGGCCTTAAAATAAAAATAAAGCTTAGGAACAATTTTTTGACTGCTTCACATCTTTTGTTTTTTAAACAGCGCATCCAAGTTATGATTCAGCCAAGTGAAGACATCAGTCATCCTGAAAATGGGCCGGACCAGGCACAACAGAGCAACTCTGCAAACAAAGAAGCCTACATCTAAATGCCTATATTGCAAAAGTAACCATACTACTCCAGGAGAGTGGAAAAAAAAAAAAAAAAAAGAGAAAATAAAAAAAGGTTGAATATGACCACAAATTTATGTCTGAGAATATAATTACCTACCTCTAGCGGCAAAAAAAAAAAAAAAAGAAAAAGAAAAAAAAGAAAAAAGGTCATCTCCACTATAAGGGAATCACCATGGGTATGATCCAACCATTGCGTGAGCTCAGATGTTGACAGTATTTTGTGTTCTCTGGCAATCCACAGACTGTTAATGTTTTTATCCTTTCACAGTAATAGTTGCATATCTTGGAATTTGTAAATTGATGTGCAAGACCTTTTTAATCTACCTTTTAGCACGACTATTTGAGGTTTTGTGCTACTGATTTTTAGTAGTTTATCAATATTTCTTACCGCTGAATCCCAAGACTGTTATTTCTGACTTTGCAGGAGTAAAATTAAGTTTGGAATTGTTTTGTACAAAAGAAAGAAGTATTTTGTAACCAAGTGATTTCCAATGAAAAAGTCTGCCCTTAAAATTTGTTCTGGTCAAGGCCATTTGAGGGGGAAGAGACTTCTTTCAATTAACTTAGTCACAGTAGATGCAGCCTTTATAAACATTCTGACTACAAATCAAGTTTTACGGCTATTTGTAGTAATACAGCATAGAATGGCTGTAAACACTACCTGTGCTTAGCCTTTCAGGATAACTTTCACATAAGATTGTGAATTTCTTTTGAAAATATATACTGTGTCTTATAAAAAGAACCTATCTCTGTGAATCAATACTATACGAATTGCAGATGTTAGAGGCCAAAAATGTGACTTCTAGCTTTTTTAGCAAAATGAGAATATCCAGTTCTTAAGAGCTCTTTGAATATTCCCAGGAAAAAAAAAGGTAAAGTATTTACAATTCAAGCTCAGAGTACTTGAGCTTTTATTATGCTGTTATTATTACACTATTATTGCATTGCCACCAAAATAGAAGCCAAAACAATGGCTTAAAGATTGAAGCTCATCCTTGTAATTCTAATTTAGGGTTTAATTTCACAACTGTCCTTTTTAATCTATTAAAGGACTTGAACAGTTTGAAATAAGCAAATTATAAAATATGGATCATTAGCACTTTGAAAACAGTTTCATTTTTATTTACATATTATTTGTGGTGATGAAGGCAGGAGGGAAAGCTATTTCAATAATATAAATTTCTACTCTGGGCTCCATCTGCATTTGCCACATAGCTAGAAACCCCGTTCAGCTAATGGAAGTTTTGCCCTGTGTGGAAAATGCAGTTAGTCCCGTATGGCATTTCTTGTTTGGCAGCTATATGACAGACACAAAAGATTACGGAAAATGCAGTATTTGATGTTTGATTGTAAATGACTGTGACAGAACTGTGCAATGAAACATGCTTTTCAGCAAATTTTTGTGCAACGTACAATGTTAGATAGCACAATTTATGTAGAACTTCTACGTGAAAAACATGTTAACTGTGAATGTTGGGTTTTTCGTTGTTTTTGTCTGAAGGTGACAAACATGTTCTTGCAATAAGGTATTATTCTCAGAATGTCAAGCACATTATTGTAGAAATAATATATATAATACACATGTATTTCAAACTACATCATAAAATCTCAGAGTATGTTTGGTAGATTCTAAACTGTTTCATACATAGATCAATTGTAAAATACTATGAGATCTAAGCTGCATCCTAAATGTCTATAGATGAAATGCAGAAGTCCTGTAAGTCTTTGGGATTTAGAGGAAAAATGTACATCCTACACACACGTTATACATGATACATGCACATTATAATTGTGAATTTCATTAGACTAAGGATAAAAATTCCAACTTTATCGTTTAATGTAATCAAGTCCCATGTTGTTCTAAGAAAAATGCAGTATTTAATGTTTGATTGTAAACAATTATGACAGACCTGCTCTTTAGCAAAAAGCTGTACAAACTTATCATATAGCACAAAATAGTGTTGTAGAACTACTGTGTGTAAACTGTGAATAGCTGTATCTTTTTTGTAGTACTTGCCCTGAAAGAAAAGATTATTGTATGATCATATATGCTTTTTGCAATAAGGAATTATCTGAACACCAAGCAAATCTATCTCTATATAAAAATATATATGTAATATATGCATATTCAAAAATATATACAGAGCCTGTTTAAAAGAGTACAGTATTATTTAGTAAATTGCAACCTGTTCTATGGACCAAATGTAAAATATTTATAAATTAAGATGCATTTTAAATGTCTATAAATGGTGTCATAATTAAAGCACGATTGTTATGTAAGTTTCCAAGAGTTTAGAGGAAAAAGAATAAAGGTTATATTATACATTAAATTCAGAATTATGCAGTCTTTCATTGGACAAAACCAACGTGTGTTAAATTACTTTCTGTGAAGCAAGTTCTAAATGTTTTGGGTATCATTTTTAAATATCAAAGAGCTGTATCATATTTGTGATGTGTACAATTAATCTATAATTCTATTACTATAATTTAGTAGGTATGTGCACAAATTATATAGTAAGCTAATAAGGTGACTGTTCCTGATGCATGGTCTGCCGCAGAAGAGCAAGCTACATGATGTTGATTTCAGAGTTGTATCTCTGCCTCTCTCGTACTCACTGTTGGTTCTAACTGAATAGGGATGCTCAATAAGTTCTTACTCTACAATTTAAAAAAAAAAAAAAATTAAAACCAATTTTATAGCTCATTTTACCAACTCAAGCAGCAGCTATAAAAAAATTCAGATTAAAAAAAAGTTAATTTCTGGAACTTAATCAATTTTGCCTTGTAGTCTGAAAAACCTGAGTATAGGTTTAATTGTGTTAAATTCCCTGTGGTTGGCAGAAATTCCAGCTAGTGTTTAACTACCTGATGAGTTAAGACCTAGCATCTATATCACATATATTACTCCAACAGGCAGGCAGGAGAGGAAGCAGGGCAGCTGGTGTAGACACACCTCCACACTGGAGGCACTGTTAGACAGAGAAGCATAAAAGTGGTTAAATGCCAAATGTTTTGGAGTGATGTGATCAGTGAGTGGAGCCCTCTGTAGCACTCTGATCCTGTACTGGTGGCAGGCAGGGCTGGAGGGCTTGCTGGGCACCTGCTTCTGCTCATGCTACTGCTGTCGCTATGGAGAGAGGGACCTTCGAGTATTTACAGCTATGCCCATGTCTGCTGGACCTTTCTGCTGGTACACAGGGGTGTGAACTGCAGCACCTGAAGTCACTGATTTCTACGCCTCTGCTGACACGAAGATGAAGCCAATGGGCTGGGGAAACAGTGGCATTATGCTAAACAGAGATGAAGATACTGCTTCAAAAGTCATTTTTTCTCTCTATCAGTTGACATCATCAGAGACTATGTCACGCGAGTTCCACAGCAGTTTGTCTTACATCTGGGTCTAATGCAATACCTTTGCTAAAGAGCTGAAATGCTCCTATGCTCTGAATTTAATTATCTAACTAGAAAATTGGACATCATGCTGGGAAAAAGTCAGAGCAATTTAGAGAACATGATTAGAGCTGAAAATGTTCCTGATAAAAGCGTCCAAAATCATAAACTTCAAATTCGAAATGCTGCCTTGAAAAAGGAGCAAAGAATGTGCAAGTAGAATGTTCAAGTAGAAGGGGAGGGAAGCTCCTTGCTCTGCTTTCAAAAAAAAAAAAAAAAAGGCTGGGGAGGAAGGGCAGAAGCATGTAGGGAAGACGACAGCTTATTATTTCTGGAAAAGGGTGAAGGAGCAACTTCAATGGTTTTGAAATACAGAGAAAAATTTAAATCATCCTTAAGGCTTATTTTGTGGGCATTAAGATTTAAGGTTTATTTATGTATTGTATCGGTGGCTTTCAGACTATGTTGTAAGAAAAAGGAGTTGCATTGGAGAGAAGGAGACGCACTGTTCAGTGCTGGGTGGCTGTCCAGATGGCAATGCAAGGGGCAAAGAATGGCTGAGGAAAAGGAACCTGGTTGAAAGATATTGCGTTAGTGCTGTGATATTTCCATGTTCTCCTGGAGGAATTTTCTCTTGCCATGCTGCAAAAATCCCGACAGCAATTCAACAAGAAAAATGCAAATAAGGTCACTTATTCCCTACAGGACTGCAGGATGCCCTGAGAGAAAGCCATGTCCTTGTTCGTCAGGAGTATTAGTTCAGCTACATGTGCTTTTATTCTAAAATAACACTATGTCGCTCTTGGGGATTTTTTTGTTTGTTTGTTTTAAGCCTGCTTACTTCTGCTCTGTTCTGCCTTGGACACTATAGCATTATTACAATTAACTGTTACAATTATGCAGCTCCCACTGTTGGCTTGTTCTCCAGGGAGGAGGAGCTGGGATAGGAGCTATAGCCCAGAGGCACGGCTGTGTCCAGGTGTGCACAGTCTCACCTTAGGCTGGCCGTAAGCACGCAGCAGCAGCTCCTGCCTGCCAAAGCACCTTCACCCGCCTTTGGCAGCCGCCACTGAACCCAGCCAGGTGCAGCGGAAGCAGGTGGCACTCAGACTGCCAGACAGCCACATCTCGGCCCCAGCCACTCCAGGGATGGGGCACAGTAAAGAAGCCTGTTGGATGCCAACCTACAAACAGACGGACTTGGTGAGGAGCTCAGCATGAAAGGCTTTTTGCCCAGGAACCTGGGCTGCGCAGCTCAGAGCTAAGTGTTTACTGCAGCTGTAGCTGCTACCTAGGAGCTTGTAAGTCACCCAAGCTACCACAGCTCAACCAGTCTCACTGGTCACTCATCAGAACAAGAAGGAAGGCTCCAGGCTTGTAAGAGTCTAAAAGTTCTTTCTACTTTTTTCATCTCTTTTTTTCCCAACTTCTCATACTACTCAGGGCCATAAATCATGGGAAGAAAAAAAAAAAAAAAAAAAAAAAAAAAAACACATGTACGTACACTATGCATAGCCTCTTAGCCCTCTGCTGCTGTGGAAGAGATGGGCAGCAGTAATTTCTGCAGCACCTTCTGATCATCACCCATAGCTTTGCTACTCCTTTGGGTCTTCTCCCAGCAGCCACAGTGACTGCACAGTGGCTGTGGTGGGGCAGGTGTAATTCACATCTCCTCCAGGAAGACAAAGCAGCCCTCCAGTACAGGAATCAATAAAAAGTGATGACAAGGATGAAAAGAGCAGCAGTCAAGATTATTTTCATGATAAGTGGCACCGACTGAGTAGAAAGCTGTTTGAAATAAAGCAGATAAGAATGTCACGTTTCTACCCATGTGCAACTTTTCCTTTTTTTTCCTAGTCTATGTCAGCCTTACTTCTTCTCTTGTTGTGAATTAAAAATAAAAATGAATGAGAGAGAGAGAGAGACCAAAAGGATCAGAAAACAAAGAGAAATTAGAGAGGGTAAAGTGAAAAATAACTTGCGTCACTCTACAGAGATTACTCGTCCTCTGATGCTGATGAAACTGTTGCCATGTCTTACACCTTCCTCTACATGTGAACAAGTTGAGGCCAGGCAATAATTCTGCCAGTCTTTTCTGCTGATGTTTTATGGACATTGAGGTGTTTTGTTTTTGTTTTTGTTTTTTCCTATTTTCACAGAAGGAAATCCAATTCATTTGGGGGCGCATGTCTCTATTGCTGCATTTTCATTCTGTTTTCTGATCAAACACTTAGGTCATTAGCTCTAGCAGCTACACAGCCCACGAGCTCGCCTTAAAACACCACCATCCACCAGCCAGGTTACAGCAGAGGGAACCAGCAATGCCCAGTACCAACCCCATGCGTGCGCGCACACTTTGCAGGTGCATTCATTCAAAAATTGCCCCCTATTTTAAAGTTTATGAATTAGTGGGGGAGAACTTGCATTATTTTTCAATCTAACATTTGTGTTGTTTTTTTGTTTTGTTTTGTTTTGTTTTGTGTTTTTTTTTTTTTTTCCCTGGGTGTGTAAATGGTCTCACATTAAGATTATGGCAAATAAGGCAAATATTCAGTTATTATCTTAAATGTCAAACAGGCTGAGGTAATTGGTGAGTTATTTGTGAGTCATAAGTACAGGATGGTGCTAAATGTGCCCAGGACTGCCTAAGAGGAGGACAGGGTGGACGAGGCATTGTCACAAGGACAACAATTAATGTGTTTTGCCAGCAATGGTGCTTTAGTCATATTGGGATATCTGCCTTACTTGACTTCAGCGATAAGTAGCTAAGAGGTGTTTATAAATGTTATAAAGGACCACTGAGTAGAAAATGGCCAAAACTGACAACTTAAAAGCAAATTACTACGCCACAAACATTTTGCCGTGTCCACGACTACTTGTTCCTGGTGAATGTCTGAGGATCTCGGAGGGCAAACCAGCCAGACACCACGCGTCCCGGGGCCAAAGGGGCCAGGAGGGGCAGAAGAGTGGGCTCCCAGGCGGGGTCACTTTGGCTACATGAAGGGGTCTGTTTCTTTTTTAACCAGTCAGCAACCCCAAGCAGCAATCCCCTCAGAGCAGTACCTGGGTGTTTGGCATCAGGGGGACGCAGCACCTCACATTTGTGCCTGAGGCCCTGCCGCTGCCAGTGCTGGCTGCTGAAGAGCAGCTGCGATTCCTGCTGCTGTGGCTGTGCCTCTCTCCTCCAGAGCTTTGCAAGTGCAATGTCTGTCCCAACACACACAAACACATCCAAACACACAATACATCCAAAGCAGGAGTCACTAAGTATTTGCTTGTGTATATAAAGCTACCTGGTACTGTAGGGATTGAAGCATGATTATGAAGCAATGAGTAAAACAATAAGTGTAAACCAATAAAAGATACAGTGAACAATAACTTGCTGAGACTAAAACAGTAAAGCTCTCTCTGGATATAAGCCAGAGTGTCAGGTTCTGTTAGGGAATTATTTCTAGGTCATTTCAGTTCACTGCACTGCACTGCAAATATTTCACTGAATGAATGACCAAAATAATTAATCAAAACCCAGGAGAGCCACACCAGCTCACACTGTAGGCAGCTCACTGTGCCCTAGAAGTGACAGAGCTCAGCATTTTTAACCTGCTCTTTACCAGTTGTCATACATCAGCAACACATGACCTTTATTGCTGATCTTTCCACAGGTTCGCTCCTGGTCTGGGGGTGATAGGGGTGACCTTTCCCAGCTGGGGTGCTCCTGCTGTTAGCAGGCTGTATTGGGACAGCACTTGCCTGCCAGGAGCTGCTTCAAAATTTCTCCCTTGGACTTGGGTTTTGGCTAAAAACCACTCTACCTCAGCCCTCCCACGCTAGTCAGATGAAATATATCGCTCCTCCTTTTCCACTTTCTGCATTGTTCTTCCAGCAACTGACTCCAATGGTTGATCAGGCCCAACGTCCCAGCTGAAATAAGAAAGTCCAGGCTGGGAACGAGCCTGAGAAGAAAGATGCGTTTTTGCTTAGCTGACTCTTCACTGTCACACTTAGTTGTGGGCAAGGGCTGTGGGGCAGTCACTGCAGGGCCACCTGTACTCGCAGATTTGTGCTTACCAGGGAACTGCTCCATCATCCGTGTTGGGTCGTTTCATTGCTGTTACTGGCCTAAAGAGTAACGGCCCGAGGTGCGTCATTAGCAGGGAGTGTTAATTGCGCAACAGGCACACGAGGCTAAGATTGGCAGTAATTAAGATCTGACCATGGCATGCACTGTGTTTTACTTCTTCCATGCCTCAAGTTAGCCAAGCCCACACTTGCCAGGTGGGCCTGAGGACCGTGGCACGAATACAAGTGTTTCTGCAGCACTTGTAAGTACATCGGCACCCCACAACCAACCTGAAACACACAGCCACTCTTCTTGCAGTAAACAGCATGGGAGAAAACGGTGTTCACTTGATGCTTTGTCTGATCAAATGGGCTGTATTCAGCCCCACACAAGTTCTCTATTATAAGAACGATGGGTTAGAAAAGCTAGTTCAACACTGCAACTCATCAAGTAAACGAGTGAACATGGTACTGCCAGTCTCAAGCAATAACAGAAATGACAGAAAACATTCCTTTTAAAAGGAGAAAATAAAGGGAGAAAGCTATCAGTTAGCTAATAAATGAGTTAATGAAGATTCATTACAAATCTGCAGTATCTATAGCGATCTATTGTAGTAGTTTGTTTGTTTTTTGGACTGAGCAAGGTAAGGCAAAGAAAGCTAGAGTGCACTGTGACAGGGAGTTGGGCCCATAATCACTATTTTATGGATATGGTATGTGTTTTTTTGGCGAAAGACAAAAGCATAAATTCAAGTGTCTGCAATTAACTACTATAATATAAGCAAAACAGTATAACAAAAAAAAAAAAAAGCAAGTAGTATAATAAAGCAAGTCTAGAGAATACTAAGGTATCAATCTACCTGCTTTTGCTGTTGGAAAATTAATTATAATTAATAACAATCATTCAAAATTATTCAACAGTCAGCATGAGGCATTGTGAGTGCTGCTTTTAAGTCTTTCAATTTCTTTATAAACAGAAAACATCCACAAATATGCTCAAAGTGTTTTTCTTAGTTCTTTACATACTATGTATTACTTAACATTCAATATTTTATGAGATGGTTTATTTTCTGCTCATAATTTTCCTTTGTAACTCACACTGTCTTCTCCAGGGATTTCTGGCATGCTTATTTTTGTACTTCCACATTCTGCTTTGATTTTCTTTATCTTATGAAACTAAATTCCCCAGGATGATGAAACTAGGACTAGTGGATGAGGTTCATTTTTATTTACTGCTGGCTTTTCAGGAAATATTTAATTTCTTTTTTTTTTCCCGAGATAAATGATTGCTATAGGAATAGCCTCATTAGCAGCTGACATTAACATAACAATGCAAATCAAGAGCCCTATCACACCACCGTGCCGCTCTCAAAGTGTTGTCCCTTCACGAAGATCCCCTTTTGTGCCAAGAGTACACGTGTGCATGGCCTGCCCCAGAGGGATTTTTATTTTCCCCCTTTTAGTACTGGTTGCTAGCGTAATTCCTGCAAAAGTCACTTCCTATGACACCAAGCTGAGCGGTGCAGTCAATACAAGAGAGGGAAGGGATGCCATCCAGAGGGACCTGGACAGGCTGGAGAAGTGGGCCCATGAGACCCTAATGAGGTTCAACAAGGCCAAGTGCAAGGTCCTGCACTTGGGCTGTGGCAATCCCAGGTATTTATACAGACTGGGAGAAGAAGAACTTGAGAGCAGCCCTGCGGAGAAGGACTTGGGGGTCCTGCTGGACAAGAAGCTGGACACGAGCCAGCAGTGCACGCTTGCAGCCAACTACGTCCTGGGCTGCATTAAAAAAGGGGTGGCCAGCAGGGAGAGGGAGGTGATTGTCCCCCTCTGCTCTTGTGAGACCTCACCTGGAATACTGCGTGCAGCCCTGGGGCCCCCAGCACAAGAAGGATGTGGAGCTCTTGGAACGGGTCCAGAGGAGGGCCACTAAGATGATCAGAGGGCTAGAACGCATCTCCTGTGCAGAAAGATTGAGGGAACTGGACTTGTTTAGCTTGGAGAAGAGAAGGCTCTGGGGAGACCTCATTGTGGCCTTCCAGTACTTGAAGGGAGCGTATGAACAGGAAGAGGAACGCCTGTTTATATGTGTTGATAGTGACAGGACAAGAGGGAATGGTTTTAAACTGAGACAGGGGAGATTTAGGTTAGAAATTAGGAGGAAGTTTTTCACTCAGAGGGTGCTGAGGTACTGGAACAGGTTTCCCAGAGAGGTTGTGGATGCCCCATCCCTGGAGGCCTTCAAGGCCAGCCTAGATGCAGCTCTGGGCAGCCTGCTCTAGTGGTTGGCAACCCTGCCCACAGCAGGGGACCTGAAACTAGATGATCTTTAAGGTTCTTTTCAACCCAGGCCATTCTATGATTCTACAATTCTCCCCCCACAGCACCACGCACTGCTGCATGAGGGCTCCTGCTGGTGAAGCAGAGGGGGGCAGCGAGGCACTGGGGGCGCACAGGCCAGGGGGAGCACCGCAGGCCCAGCAGCAGCACGGGGCGCCGGAGGTGTGGGGGGAAGAGCGCAGCCTGTGCTGCGTTAACCGGGAGCGTTTGGGAACACAAACCTCCACGGGCTGTCAGAACAATGTTCCTCCGATGCTCTGCACAGACCAGCGTTTTGTCAGTGTGAGTACAAATGCCAAAACTGGCTAAGCCTTCAAACGAGCCGTGTACATTTTTTTAGTGACTGATGTGAGTAAGGGAAGACCAAAGTGGAGGGAAAATCAGTTCCGTTAAAATTCCTACCAAAGGCACGTGTTGGAGAGCTGGGTGGCCCACAGCCTGTGGCTCGCATCTCAGGCCAGCTGACCCCATTGTTAAGCTGCCCTCATGCAGGCCCGGCCAGCAGGCGCTGCCCTGACAGGCCTGGCTGATGTTCACATGAATTATAAAGGAGAAAAAAAAACTGCAACGCGTGTGATTGTATCAGAGCTCAGTTAGTCACCCATACTGGGTAACACCAGTTACCCTGAGGTAACCTACAGCACCTCACACCAGGCTTGAGGTTGGAGGACTTCCCTGCAACGCCAATGTAACTCAGTGGACCTGGGCCCGATGCTGTACTGCAGAAAGATGAGAACCTGCTGCTCCATGGCTCTGTCTATGGCCCTTTCACAGCACAGTAGAAATTTCAACTATCTGCTCAAATTACCAGTGATTATTAACAGCTTGATTATTATACACACAATGTGGGGAAAAAAAAAAAAAAAAAAAAAAAAGAGAGAGAAAAAAAGGCTTTGGGAAAACAATAGGAATTCTTCTAAAGAAGATAGCAAGTGCAGCATGTCTGTTTGAATAATGTTAGTCTCCTCCAGCATAGATGATTTATAGATGGACTTACTGATTTGACAACAGCTAAAACACTTCTCTCGACACCAACGCCTAGTGTAACTGCTCTATCCATTCACTCTCTGAAAAATACACCATGAAGAGATTTGGTAAGACTAGACAATATCTAAATTTTAAGATAGATAAAGGTTTCTTTATGGGGAAACTGAGAAACAGAAGCATAGAAAGAATCCATACCAGAAATCGTCAAAAAGACTGTAATAAAAAAACTAGAAGCATGCTGTTCTCACATCAAACAAGAAACTATATTCACTAATATTAACACATGCTTAAAACATTGCTATGACTTTTAGCATGTTTTACGCTACCTTCTATTCGTCACACGCCAGCTACACCTGATTAGGCCATGATTTTAACATGATAAATTTAATTTGCTGCTGAATGTTAAGCACAATTGCCTTGGGACATGAAAGAGATTATGTTCAAAGAAAAACTATGTGGTTATTTAAAAAGCTAACAGGCTAAAGAAAGCCTTTCTGAGTTGAAAGACATCAGTTCAGGCTCCCTTTTTAGAGACTAAGATATTTTTTTTAAAGCAGAATTCTACTTAATAGAGTATGTTAGAAATAACATATTCAGATTATGTTTGGTATTTTTTATAAGCAAAGTTGATAAAAAATAATGTTCTATGAAAATAATAATTATATATATATATATAAGGAAAATAAGAAATTCAGCCTGGACATACTGGATTTGCACTTCAATAGCAGCTGGAGCCCCAGTCAGCAGCCAGCACAGCCCTGAGCTTTGCTCTGCCCGCACCCAGGGCAGATGAGCTGTTTCAACTGCTTCTGTCCATAGCCCCCAGGCTGACAAGACAAGAATCCACTGATTGACACCAAAACCAACATAACTGCAAGTTAGAAGGCACCTGAGGATTTTTTCTTGTGCACGAGACTCTCAGGGCAGTAAGTTCCCAGGTGCCTCCCAGCACTGCCAGCACAGAGCCGGGCACTGGTAGTTGGCAGTGCTCACAGTGGGAACCCCAGGGGCTGTAGCCACAAGAAACACCACCGTGCACAAGCAGTTACCCACTCAATATGAGGCTGTTTTAAGATAAAGCTGCTTTGGGGCTGTGAGACAGCCCCGAAATGAACAGCATAAAGCTAAAGCTCGGCTCTGTCACGAGCACTAAATGCATGTCTACATGCTATCAGAGATGTTTTCCCTTTAATGCACTGGCACATTTCTTACTGTCTTATTTCTTACCAGCAGCGTCTTTTCTGGAGAGCTGCCATTCCTCTCTGTAGCAAAATACATGGTTTGGGAGTTAGAGATTCTCCCGTGCTTTTCTCTGTCTGTGCCAGGCTTGCTGTTACAGCTATTACCACATTTTTTATTTTTTTTAGTAGGAGTGCTTGGCCATGTTTTTAATCAACAAGCGTGGGGGAACAACATTAGCTGGTATAAACTTCCATAGGAAGCTGAGTGAAGCCACAAGAAACAAAGACTAATTTATGGTGCCAAATAGTGGCTCTGGTATTTCAGATGTGCAGAGCTGTTCTCACAAAACGTTAACAGCACCTGAACAGCTCACAGCCATTGTGTTGGCTCTGCAGAAATATCAGACACGGGCTATGAGACCTTCTCTCCCAGCCGACCTGTTGCCTCTCTCCACTTCCCGTGCTTTTGTCTCATTCTCCGATTCTCCCACCAACACCTTTGCCACCGTCAAGCTTAGCTAGTCATCGTCACTCTGAAATATCTTCCTGCTGTGCTTTCTGGACGTGCGCAGGCCACATGAAGCACCAATTAACAAAGCACAAAAGCAAGGAATCTCTCCAATTCACAACCAAAGAATATATTCACGCTTAGAAGAAATATAGAAGATACCCACGTTTAGCTGAAAAACAACAACGACAACAAAAAACACAATACAAGACCAATATTTGTGTGCCTCACAGATCATAAACAAAGAAATTTGTGAGACAAAAGAGGAAAGTAATAACATTCTCTCTGCTGTTGAATTATTGCACAGAGAGCATGGCTGGTTGGATTTTCTTTGTTCTAATTGAATGATTATGCTTTTGATCAAATTAATCATTATCATTGATATTTAATCACAGAGCTATAAAAATCTACATGAATTCTGAAAGATTCACCAGTTTCCATTCAAATTTGTACTAGTTAAAAATAATGAACACGTTGACACAATGGGCTTGATTTACAGCTAAAACAATTAAATTAAAATTTGCTTGCTTGTTTCCTTCCTATCTTCCCTCTTTTTTGCCTCAGTGCCTTCTGTAAATGCTTACAAACACAATGAGGTGGCTTGGTTTTGGGTGTCATGGATAAGAAAGTCAGCTACGTGGACTGGCACATGTATTCACTAGTGTGTTATCATTGACAACGGCAGGACAACAGATACACGCTATGACCGGTGCAAGCACAAAAGGGCAGCAAAAGGATCAGCAGCAGAGCTCCCCATTTCAGAAAAATTAAGGAAGGCAACAGAGCAGTGCACTAAGGCTGCAGCAAGGAAGCCTGAGCTGCCACAGGTATCTGCATGGCACTGCACACCGTCCTGTCACACACCCAAAGGAGGAAGGGACTTCAGGCAAGTCAGTCAACAATGCCTCTGCTGCCAGCTGAGACCCAAAGGAGACAAAGCTGCCTCTTCCAAAATTCAGAGGAAAGGTGGATCAAGGAAAAGAATCAGACCAATCTTCTTTAATTAGAAACAATTTGACGTGAAGAAACACAAAACACAGTATTGTTTTGGTATGGTCTCTAGGTCTCTATTGTTTATACGAATCAGTAACATTTCCTCAGTGTTACCGCTAGACAGGAGGATCCTTGAACAGATTTTCCTCCTACTCCATTGCTTTCTTGTTTTATAAGTAGCTTTTTTTTAGAGATGATGCTCCACTGTGTTTGAATTTAACTGTCTTCACCTGCCCACAAAATGGACTGCTGCTGCTTCTCACATCTTTTTCATTTAGCAGAGGAAAAATTCCGACCTTGAATGGTCTAATCTTTGGTTGAAGCCCCATTTGAACTGCTTTTCCTTGTTCTACCCTCAGATCTGTTTGGTACAGGTGGTAATTTTCAGGTTTCAGCTTTGTCAAGAGAAAAGTTGCCGCAAACTTCTAAACTAAACACTGCCTCTTTCTCTCTGCTCCATTACTGCATTTTTCCTTTAGCCTCATTTCCTTGAATGCCACTAAGATATTTTGTATCCCCACAGGGACACAGTGTTCTATTAGATAGTGCTAGAAATTGAGAATGCACTTTTTAATTAACTTCATAATGCTCCTCATTTCTAAATGAAGAGGCAAATCCCATCTCCCCATCACATCTGATGGCTACCAGACCATTTTTGTCCCCAACACACATCCACAGTCCAGTAGAGATAAAAAATACTCTCAAAGTTAGCACTGTTAAGCTCACTGCACATGCACACAACACTCTCCAAATGCCACTGCAACTAACTGCCCAGCTAGCTACCTGAAAAAAAAAAATCCTCAGCCCTCTTCCTGCTGGTGAAGGTGACCACAGTTTGCACTGGCAAAACTGCCAATGTATCTTCACAATTTCCTTGTAAGCCAGGTCTTGAAGAGTTTTTTTTACAGATGCAGTTTGCATGTACACATTTCTCATACATACACATTGCAATGGTACAAATGCTTTAGGGTTATTCACTCTTGAAAAAAATGCATCGAAGTGCATAGTTTTTCTAATAAGATACTCCTAAAGACACCTGGACTTAAAATCATAAGAAACATCTTAGTCTTCCCCCACAGAAAAGCTACACTCTCCTGCCCTCCTCCTGGCAGTACACACTGGTGCTCTTTTCCACTTTTTTGAATAGCAGAAGATCCTTGACCAGATGGATCCTTGCCAGCTGTGGCCTTTTAGGACTCAGTTCAGCCAGGGTTGTGCCACCAGGGTGAACACTCTGTGTGTGGTCTCACCATCAATGAGCAGAGCGGGAACATGCCAAGTCCAACAAGGAAACTGCCCGGAGACCTCAAGAAAACTTTTGGCCTGGATGTTTGAGCAAGAAATTTTGTCTTTCTGTGCCAAAGGCTTCTTCATCTGCTCTTCATCTGATTCAATACTTACAAAATAAACCCTTCAGATCAGGGACCGTGTTCTTGCAAGTTGTCTCTCTCCAATGCACTTAAGAAAATGGTGCTTTGCTTTCATTTGTGTCTTTTTACTGCTGCTGTGGCACTAGCAATAAGACAGCATTACTTACAAGACCTAGACTTGTTCTGTAAGTGGGCAGCCCTGTGTTAAGGTATTGCCATTGCTAATAACAGGCCCTAAGTTTTGTACAGGGTTTGCGAGGCCTCGGAGGTGAGGCCTGGCAGGGATGCTCCGTCTGAACTTCTCCTGAGGTGCCCACATCTTTGGTTTACTTGGTTTCGCTGTGGCAGCACTTTCTCTAAGTGAATGCTTATCTATGGATAATCTGTCTTTTGTTATCTTGGTGCTCTATAACCACAGTTTTACAGAGGCAGCAGTAAAAAGCAGCAATTCTACACAGAACAGAATATTTAAGGACTAATGCAATGGTGTAATGTAGAGCAACACAAGACTGGTACAACAGCAGGGCCCTTCAGAACTGGAGACACAGGACACGGCATGAAGGAATATGGACATGAGATGGTAAGATGTGGGGCACAGGAGACCCACAAGGCTGTAAACTGCTTACCAAGAAAATGCAGACCTGGAGGCAGTCAAACAAAGAGAATAACAAAATACAATTTAACTTACGGGAAAGGTGTCACATAGTAAATTCAGATGTAATGGGCAAACAAGTGAAGAAATGAAGAGCAGAAAGGTAAAAGCATGTCAGCAGACATATAAAGATCTACCACTAGTGAATTCTAGACTGAAAAAGAAATCATCAAGATCCATACCATCTAGACTAATAATGAATCATGAAATGGACCATTAAGATTTTAATTACACTAACAGGACCTTCTTGACTTTGTTTACAAGGCATGTTTCCCATTTGCTCACCACAAACAGGACTTACAGTGCAACAGTTACACCAACTCCCTCTCCCCATTGGGAGCTTGCAAGCCAGGGCCAGTACGTGACAAGCTTCATCTTCCCTGAGGATCACAGGCTGTGCTCAGCAACTCCCTTCTCAGGTCACACTAAAGCATAGTCACCGTGACATGCCATCTCCCCAAAGACACAGGTGACAAATTCAAACGGCAGTGAGCACACAAAGGACCAAGATATTCCTTTACATGCTCCTTCTTGCTAATGAAAAGCGAGGGTGCCTGGATTTTATTGTTTCAAAATGCATCATGGGTCCATACAGGACCAAAGTTCAGGAGCAGTTTGGGGATCAAGGGGTAGGAATGTAAGGAGAGGATAGATCTTTTCACTTCAGAGTCCTCTCCAGATGCCAAGCAAATCCATTTTGCACAAAATAAGTTAAACTAGCCTCTGCAACATCATAATTTACTTCATTAATCTGTTTTAGAGTCATCTTGTTTTGCCTACCAATCAAGCTAATAATCATGTCATATGAGTTTTGCAGCTGGGACGAAATTGAGGTCTTGGGAACCAGCTGGAGTCGAAAACCAAACACTCTAAAAGGTTCCTTGGAGTACATGCCATCAATTTTGTCTTGCATTTTAAAAAAGTCCAAAGACTGAAGAATTTCCATTTCTCATAATTTCTCCCAGCCTGTTACAGATGGTTACTATATGCAGTTGCATCCATCCCACACTCTTGAGGGGAATGGAGAATTCTGCTTTGAAAATCAAATATTTTCTGGAATTCTAGTATATTTTCCCTCAGTCCTTTCTGCCTTGGATCAAAGACAAGAGGCAGGAGTTAAAATACCTGCTAAGGCAATATGATCAGTGCCAGTAGTGCATTTGGACTTCAGAATCTGAGAGACGTGGAGGAATTCTCCACACGAACAATTTGCTGCATCTTTCTCAGATGCACAAGATATAATCCATTTAGGGAGCAGAGCAGGAGTGCTGTTGTAGACAACATTAAGCATTTTTTTCTTTGTTTCTATCCAACAGTAGTTTTGTATTAGCAACTGATTTACGTAAATCAATGATATCTGCTTTACAGATTTTTACAACAGAAGCTGGCCCAGTGCTCAAATGATGCTGTGGTAGCTCTAATACATCAATCTGCAGCCACTTACTATCTTGGCTCTATCCTTCTCTCTCCCAAAAGCTGTAACTCGTTTTCATCTAAATTGGTTAGTTTTTTTTTTTCCTAGCATAGCTGCAGTTATTCAGATAGATAACAGTGCTTTGCTGTGTTTCATTACATTTCATATTTATATCAGATGAATGTGCTATACATATATGAAACAGAAACATATCTGAGAAAGGTCAAAACTACTGAGGTGCTTAAGGATCAACTTTTAATATAGATATATAAGTAAGACTTCTACCTGCACAAACAGGTATTTTGCATGTGTTTTTAGGAGCAAATATGAAATAAGGCCTTCAAGACACCTAAGCAATAATAATTTAATCTGCTTTCAGAAGTGTTTACTTTACTGCTTCCTTAAAGCACATCCCTCTTCTCATCAAAGCATGGTCACAATGACTTGGGATCCTGCTTCTCGTCAGAAAGTCTTTTCATTCCTCTCTAGAGATTTTTACATGCTGGGTTTGACTCTGAAAAATTAAAAATATCCCCTTGATGTTATTTGTTATGCTGAACTGATAAAACTCCATTAATTTCACTCTATTTGGAATAAGAGTCAGCTTTGAAGTTAAAATTCACATACAAGAAAGCATAGATTAATGCGAAAAGTTCATGAACCCTATTAACATCTGAAAATGTTGAACTCCTAACAAAACATGGAACAAGCAAGTCTAACCGTGACATCCCTGATTTCGCTCATGCTTTTTCACACAGCTGTAGTTCATTTTTATTTTAAACACTTGGCTTATAATGACCTGATGCAAGGATGTATAGAGGAAGCCGCTGCAGCTACCAGGGAAGGACGGGTAGGATGGCATTGTGCTGAGCACTACATTTAGCTTGTACTGAGGCAGCCCCACCTCTGCCTTGGTGCTGGCAGACTGGACGGGGAAATGGTGGGATGAGACAAGTTCCTTCCACTTTCAAGACTTTCCTGTGTTTTGTGTGAGAGCTGTGTCAGAGCACCAATACAGCGTGCCAGGCAGATGTCAGTAACAAGATGTTTTTCCTTCTCTGTCACTCAGTTTTTTTCCTACAGACTGCTTTTTGTTACCCATTTGACAGCAGGTGGGAACCCAGTTCACCCTGGCTGGAACCACTAGATTGGAATCACTGGAACCACTAGCTACAAAGAAAATACAAAGACAGTCATATTTAATTCTCCACTGGCATTTTTGTACAGTTTAAGGATTTAAAAGGGAGACTATTGCATTTGTACATTTGCATGTGAGGAATGGCAGAGGTGGAACAGGAGATGTGATTGCCAGCCATTTGTTTGTATGTTTGATCCGTCCTCTGCTTTGGGGCTCAGAGCTGAGGCTACGTCAGAGCTTTGAAAAGCTGTGAGGAGTTTAAGTACTGAGTGGAAGAAAGCTGTTTGTACCTGTTTGTATTTCTATTTGTTATTTGCTATTTGCATTTGTATCATTCCTAGAGAACTTTATCTGAATACGTTGCTTTGTCAGTTGTGAGGTTGTTTTGTTTAAGTCCCTTTCCCTCAGCATATGATCAATAAGCAGCCTGTGTGTAAGGGCACAGAGTGGTTAACTCTGGGCTCTCAGAAAGCTGTGATGTGATATCAGATGTCACGAGCAATTAATGTTGCTAATGTTTGTTGTTAAGACATTTTTCCAGTTTTACATATAAACAATTTAGATTTAAATTCAACCAGCGTGCTTTCATAAACAATTTCAGTATATTAGCTAATATCCTCTATGCTCTATCTAGAAAGACAGCTTTGTTAAAATTGAAGCTGATATTGTTTAAAGATTTAGATGGATGAGGTCGTGCTGTACTTCATCTAAAATGGCTTTCTCATTTGAAATAATACAATTGTTATCGTTTAAAATAGGCACAGAAAATTTTTCTCAGGGGCATGCTGGTTTTGTGCAGGTTTTAGAAACGTTTCACTGCAGTTACATCTTTTTACAGGGATAGCCTCGTTGGTAGTATTCTTTTTTTGACCTTGGTACATCCTTAAGCTTTCCAGACAATGTTGTTGAATTGCTTAGAGGCTAGTCTCAGCAAAGAACCCCCTGTACGTACGCTGTCAGCTCCATGCCAGAAGGCTTGTAAGGTGAAGAAAACTTACTCTATTTTGCTCTGAAAGACTTTCTGAAAAATGTTTATTTGGGATAAACAAAGATTTCTGTTCCTGGGTTTCAGATTTTGTTGAATTCTTTTTTTAAAGAGGAAGAAAGATATCAGTGGCAAAATGGGAACAGTGGGAGAAAAGATTGGTAAGGAAGGATTTGAAATTACTTTCCAATGTATTTATAATTTGCTAAGCAGAAGAGGATATAAAACACAAAAGACTTGTGATTTAAGAAAAAAAAAAGATGCAGTAAGACATTGCCAGTGTTATTATTTCAGATTAAGTTGACTGATCAAATAATTAGAACTAAAACGTGTGATCTGTTCTGTTCATAAACCTGTCTTGGATTAATTAAACCTCTCATTTATTTAAATACATGTCACGTTGTCATATTAAGGTTTCTACCTAAAACAAAAGGGTTGTCAGGAAAATTAGAATAATTTGCTTTAAAATCAAAGGCATGAAAATAAGCCATAAGTCAGTAAATTTTACAATTTCCAAATGACGGCTGCCTGTGGTCTTTGATCACGTGGAATTTATCATCCCTTACAAATCAGTTACATGGGCAGTACCCTTCTTGTCCTTAAGCTCTCTAGGAAATTACATTTTAGTTTAGATGAAGCCTGTACTTATTAATACTTGACTCCATGGTATTGTTTCTGCTTTGCTTCTAATAAATGATCAAATTATTTTCCTTGCAACACCCAGACAAATTTTGATAATTTTAAAACCTTAATTTGTGATGAACTTTGTGGAGTTACCTCTCTTCAGGAGCAAGACAAATGGCAAATGACAGTGAGAAAGAGTTCTTGTCTCTGAATTTAGCAAAGTTGGTGAGAGCTGCAAACTGAACATAGACTGAAATTTTCACAACACGCACTTTTGCTGTCCTGGATACCAGCATAAGCAAACAAAGCCTGTTTAATTGGCGTAGTTCCAGTGCTATCACAAGAAAAGGGCTACTCAGGGCACAGCATGCATATTTGCAGAGAAACTCCTTGTATATATAATTTAAAGCCCCTTTTTTTTTTTTTCATATTGCTTGGACAAGCTGTCCACATGAAGAGCAATGATATGATGCAGACACAGACATTTCACTGTGTTTCAAGCAAGACTGGGAAGGGAAGTAAGGCTGCACGGGTGTCTGACCACTGGAACAGGTTGCCCAGAGAGGCTGTGGGGTCTCCGTCCATGGAGATATTGAAAAGCTGTCTGTCTGGACGTGGTCCTGGGCAACCTGCTCTAGCAGGCTCTGCTTGAGCAGGTTGGTAGGACCAGATGACGTTCACGGGTCCCTTCCAACTTCAACCATTTTGTGATTCTGTTGGACGGGACGGGAAGGGACGGGACGGGAAGGGACGGGAAGGGAAGGGAAGGGAAGGGAAGGGAAGGGAAGGGAAGGGAAGGGAAGGGAAGGGAAGGGAAGGGAAGGGAAGGGAAGGGAAGGGAAGGGAAGGGAAGGGAAGGGAAGGGAAGGGAAGGGAAGGGAAGGGAAGGGAAGGGAAGGGAAGGGAAGGGAAGGGAAGTCTCCTTTCAAAACTGAGGCCCTGGGGTCTGCTTTGTGGGTGCTAGATGATGTTTTGTAAGGTTATTTTCTATGAAATCCATGCTACAGTCTGGTTTCCGCTAAGTGCAATGGTAATGTGTTTTGTAGTGAGGAAAACTTTTTAAATAGACCGTATAAATGAACCATATTCTGGCAGAAGGTAAAAGCTCTTTGTGCAAGTTCCAGAGAGATACGGGTTGCACCTGTGGTAGCAGAGAGTAGTTGGCTCTACAGCTACTGATGGTTCATGACCTTATGTGCTCAGGGAGTATTCACTTTTGCAGCTATTCACACAGGTTTTGAAAGGAGAATCACCTCAAAGGATTTGCATGCCTATGGGAACTTTAGCATTCTGGACCATTAGAAAGAACTGGAGGCCTAGCCCACCAGAACACCTCTCTATGAACAACAGCACGAAAAGCAGTTGAAAATTGGGCTATTCAAGCCACAATATTTCCCAGGTTTCCAGTAACAAAGGTAAGGTTTCCACATGCCCTTTGCAGAGCTGCCAGCAGGAGGTTCTTTGGCTCAGATCACCAGAATTACACAGGTGCTCAATCTCTACTGGAATCAACAGTAATTAGGAATCTACTTACCTTAGTGGATCTAAATCTTAGCAGTCCAGTAGTAGCAAAACTCATCTGGCTGCTTACTTTGCAATGATCCGTGTTTAAAATACATGGCACTAGTAAGTCTCAGCTTTGCTCTGCATGAGAAACAATGTTTGGTGTGAGTTCATAGCAGATTTGATCTACAAAGCCACCAAGACAATCTACCTTAGGAACCATCCGCTCCTCAGTTCCCACCCAAACAGGGGAGCTCAGCAGGAACTTTGGAGAACGGGGAGCGAATGTTCGAGTAACTCGGCTCAGGAGCATGTCCCCCAACATCCCACACCTCGTTACATTTTCCAGGCTTGCTTGGGAAAAAAAATAAAATGTGTTTTTCAGAAGGAAAAAACAAGACATTTTCCAGGAGGCAAGAAAGTAATGGGGCTAATTCTGTGAGCTGGTTAAGTATTTTGATCTCAGCGTTAGGTCTTCTTGCATTCCCTGATATACACTTCCAGAGCTAATTGTTAATCTGCTCAGCACTCTATTGCAAGACCTGACTGCATGAAGTGTTTTGCATACAAATACTATTTGCAGCCTCTTTTTCCGTCTCCTATTTATGTGTAGCAAGGTAGAAGAGCTATATTTCAGCATACGCATTTAAGCACAGACATGAATTCCAAACAGCTATTTCTTCAGAGGTTTTCATAAAGCCAGTGGCCTTCTAGGAAATCACAGGCCAGTTTGCACTTAGTGATTCTGCTTCCACCTACAGAAAAAGCAGTAAGTAGATAGCACGTGTTGTTTCAAGTCTGTTTTGGATGGTCTCAGATGTGATTCTACAGTTAAAGTTATCTGATGATGAAGAGCCTGGAACAGATACCTTCCTTAGCTCTTCTCCCTAACTAATTTGTAAGAGGTGAGCTGAAGTTTCCCCTCTGCCCAGGGAATCTGGCAGTGACACACCATCCTTCTGCATGGCTCTTAACACAGGACAGAGCAGATTGATGGAGAAAATTTCCTGAGACCAGAATTGTAATAAGGGACTTTGTCAACAGGCTGTGTCTCACTTACACCTACAGCAATTAAAAGAGCTTGTTCCAAACTACATCATTCCATATTTTCATGGGAGGAGTCTCTTTCCCTTATTACCCCAATTCATCCCAGACTTTGCAGAGTTCAACTCAAACAACATAGCTTTTTGTAATGTAACCAACATTTACTCCAGTGCATTTTTGCATTGTAGTCACTCTGGGGATCCTAGATTTTGTGATGGTTTCCACCAAACCCCTTTACCACAACAATACATCAGCCAGGTGCACCCCACTCCGTAAGAAAGGCAGAGAAGGTGCTACTTGGCTGGGGAAAGAAATATAGAAGAAATGAACCTCAGCAAAAGATTTCCTGTCTCGTTTTGAAAATGAGCAGCTGAAATAAGGGCCGTATATATTCCTGTTCCCTCCTCATCCCCTGCTCTTATTTCTCTACGCAGGTTGCTCACCTCCAGTTGCTAAGCAACATGCTGTCTCACTGCTCTAAATCCTAGTCCACAGCAAAAAAAAAGAAAAAGAAAAAAATACTGCAGGGGCAAAATTATGCTGACAAGTAGGGAGCACAAACTTTTTCCTCTCCTCTCTCCCTTTCACACTGCATTAAATCTCATCTCACTGTTCTGCACTAAGGCAAGCAGCACAACCCGTGGCCACCCGGAGCCCACTCTTAAATAAAAACAGGGGGCCGGGGGGGAGCAGAAGGAAGGAGATCAGTTCATGAACCCTATTTAATGCTGAAAAGTATTGAAATTTCTTCTGAATAAATAATGACTTCCAAAGGATAATTGCTGGTATGAATGTTTAAATTCTGCATGTGCCACAGTAATCTAGGACAGGTTACAGGCACAGAATATTATGTATTCTGCACCAATGTAATGTCCCTCTTCTGTACTTTTCTTCTTATTAAAGGCTTTACAGTTTGACCATCAAGCTTTACTCCTCCATGCTGTCATTTACTTCTAATGGAAGGTCTTAATGCTGCCTGAACTCCTTTTTCTCTCCTGTTATCCACCCAAACAGGCTATGAACATTTTAAGGAAATAATAAAAATAAAATTCATTTAAGCTATTCAGTTAATTTGAAAAGTTAACATTTTTACATGCTACTCCATTCCTATGCAATCTGATTATTTGAGCGGAATCTCACAGAACTAAATTTTGAAAAAAATTAAGCTTACTTTACATGTGGAGATATGTTTGCATAGAGTAAAAAAAACCCATATACCTGTGTAAGATCAACTGCAGTGCTCTGCTTTCCTTTATTAATACTCATTCCCAGCCTTTTTGGTCTGTAGCTTATTTTCAGTGCTCAACATTTCCCTGCGAACTACCATGGTGTCAAGCTTTCATTAAATATACCATTAAGTGTGAGATAGTACTGTACTTTAGTACCTGCCTTGGTTTACAGGAGTGCTGCATCCAGCAGACCACTTTTCATGGCCTCTCAGCCGAACAGTGATAAAAGGATCCATGTTTGGAAATTGGCACGTGAGTCTGTTCCTGAGCTTCAGCGGGCCATCAGTAAAATAGATGGGGTACTTTGCTTCGCTACTTTCCCTATTTAAACTACACAGTATTCAGTGCAGAGAATGACTTTTGCTATTGCAACAGCTACATTTGCAGCAAATAATACATATTTGCCATCTGAACTATCAGTAAAACAATCAAACTTGGTGTAAGTTTCTGCCAAATCAAATACAAGAGTCAAAGCATTTCACCTCAGACTGAAGCCACCTGAACATACTTCTGAAATGAAGCAAAGACAAATTTAGCTAATTCAAATTGTAATTTTCTAATTGAACTGAAAGATTTTCTAAGCTTCTGAGGATTCAAGGCTGTCATTCATGTTCGAATGAGATATTGATTGAAAGAATAAAAAAGAGGGCACAGCACAGCAGTGACAGTCAATACACCAATACCCCATGGTATCACGGTCTGGATGTGTGTGATGGTACAACGATTGGACACAATTACTATTTCAGAATTCAAAACAACAGATGTGTCCTACACTGTCAGCCGTTCCCCAGGCCTGGGGTGACCATGTTATATTTTCTATCACCTTTGCCTATTCCTACAACTCACTGTAAAATCTCTCCATTCCTGGAAGCAATACAATACAAGAAAAAAATTAAAATAAAATAAAATAAAATAAAATAAAATAAAATAAAATAAAATAAAAATAAAATAAAAAGAAGAAGAAGAAGAAGGGATAGGATCTCTGTCCAGTGGACATCAACGCACACCTTCTCCATAAAATGCCAAAAATCAGCAGAGACATGTGAGTCCCTGCACCTATTTACTTTGCCTCACAGATTCTTCTTTGGTGTGAAGTTCCTCAAAAATAAGACCCAAGTCCAGGCATCTAATCCCACTCTGGACATGCACTAGCTGCCATGCAAATCTTAAACAGATTTACAGTTCCAAGTTTTATTAGCTTGCAAGTCTATTAGCTTGCTCCAGATGACTTCAGTAAGTCTATTCACAATCACTCCCCCATGACAGGACAGCTCTATATCCTGTCACATGGTGGCATCCTCATATCAAAAAAGAGTAATTAACACCTTGTATCGATTCACAGAATTAAAAAAATGCACAACAGTGACTGAATCATAACAGATACTTGATTTCCTGTACAATACAAACAATGAGGAAAACAGGAATAGAGAAAGATTTAGGGTGCTTTGCCCACAGCCATAGAAATAATATATGTTATTTCCAGTTCTAGCAGTCTCAGCTTGCAGGCCCAGAGAAACATTTAGCTGTATAGCAGTCATTGTTCTTCAATACAGCACTATTCTGTTTCACCTACACATTCAATGACAGCATAACACAAATCGTGCCTGAGAGGACAGAAATAAGCATTCAGTTCTGACAGTGTAGTGGTTGAAATTGATGTGTTTGCAGGGGAAAAAAAAAAGCATTTTCACAGCCAGTCTTTCAAAATAATAGTGCAATCCATTGTGCACTCCTGATAGGATGCTCTTTAAAAGTGCTGAAAGAACTCAGGGTAGAAACAAGACCTTTAGAGCTAGTTTAAGGTGATTAGAGGATTAATAGGTTTAGTCTGAAAGAACTGAAGTTCAAGAAGAAGATTTTGAGAGGGTGAAAGTGTATCTTACAGCTATCCCCCACATGAGCACAATAAATATATATAGAGAGAGATCTTTCTGAACTACTCTATATAAATTCAAGAAACCTGTTTACCACACAGACCTCTCGGTAGCAATGAAAACAACTTAGAAGGGAAAACTGCGTACTGCTGAATTTCTTTGGTAAAGCCATTTCTTTAGCATCTGACCTCTACAAGACTTTTCTATAAAGGTACATCTTCTGTAGAAACCACATCAGAAATAAATTACCCAAATGGAGACAGGCAGGTCTACTGCCATCATAAGACAGTAATTTCATGGACCAAAAATGTCAACCCAGAAGGTGTCTTCTATCTCACTTTCCACACCAAAAAAACATTGAAGGAAGGCACCTGTACTTTTGCAGGAAATCACATTCTCTCTACTTATTTCTATGGTAAAGTCCATTCTAACCATATCTTGATTAGCAAAGCATCTAATGTGTTCAAAATCACAGAATCACAGAATCACGGAATATTAAGGATTGGAAAATCTGCAATATTTGATCTGAGCCACCTGTCCTAACAATCAAAAGTAGCTGGGTACAAGCCTGTAAGCCAAAAAGAAGAGAATTAGTACCAACAAAACCTTTCAAGCACCATGCCTGCATTTTCACTTCTGCAAACAGCAGCAGAGGACACAGCACAAAGTCTTCGGCACGGAGCAGGAAAAACCGATATGCAGGGACACGAGGAGGTGTGCAGCAGCAGCTGTCCCTCTCAGGAACAAATGTTTCTGTTGATAATGGCACTTGCAAGCAGTACCAGAAGACTGTGGAGGAAAAAATGGAAGAAGTATCCAAAAAAAAAAAAAAAAAAGCTTTCTTGCCTGTGACTGTGTCTCTGAAGGGCACCTGTGATGCAGAGCTGGGCAATGCTCGTTCCTTAAGTGCATTGATGGGTAAGACTAGGATTGCCAGGATCTGCAAGTTTAAGCCTTTAATAAGCTAAGTTAATTATTATTCTCATTTTACTGCAGCTGCAGTAGTCATATATTTGAATTCTCTTTACATTGCTGAGAAACTAAAGGCTAACGGTCCTTAAATGCATGTCTATAACCTTATTTACTTCACATAATCAGGAAAATCATCTGCCAGTCTCTGCATTCTGTATACCCACCCAGTTATCCCATTAACTTGAACAAAACTGTGAGAACATTAACTTTAGGGAGGCTCTGCATAATCTTTATCTTATTCCATTATAATGATGCACCCATTAATGGATCTACTGCATTACACAGGAACAGAATACCCATCTGTGTGTGTGTGCACAAAACACATGGTCTGCTATGGCCTGACAAGCTGTTTTGTAATGAATGCAGACAAAGCAAAAATTTCACCATAAATTTCGCTAGCAAATGAATGCTCAGGTATCTGAGGAATAACAGGGCAGCTGGAAATGCTCTAAAAATAATTAAGGCTTGTAAGGCTGGCCAAGGCAATTAGCAGCCAAAACGCTCGCTGGCTGCTGAGATACGAGCCTGCAGTTTCTAAGACCCTGTTGTAACTTGGGCTGGCTGTGTGTCTGAGACAGCAGGCTCTGCTGCTGGAACTGAGCAGGACAATGAAGAATCATCATGGTTCCACCACACTGTGAGATTCCACCACAGGCAGCATTAGCACCCACCCTTCTTTCCTTTCTCATACTCTCATTTTACTGTAAGGAAAGGAAAAAAGTATGTAGAGCTGCTAAGCAGCTTCTCAGCACGTGCACATCTCCCTTGGCCTGTAACCCGACATACTGACTCAGGCACAAAGACAATAAATACACAACAACAACAACAACAAAAAACCTTTGGAACTAAATTTGGTAAAAAACAACACCAGCTCCAAGCATTAATCTGTTCTCCTCTGAAGAAGGTGTTCTAAGTTGGAGATTTCCGTGTCCCAACAAGACATGTCACAGCCCAGCCAAGGCTCGGCAACAACGGTGTAGTACCGAACGGGCAAGGGCTGCCCTTTCATCCACTGATGACACTTTGGGTAATAACATCTGTTAATAAATGATGGCATTTTCTATCAAGGGTGTCAAAAAAAGGTCAGTTCCTTCACTGCAACTTGCACATATGAGGGCAGGCTGAACCCTTAAGCAACACTAAAATCCTGCTACTTCTAGACAGCTCGCACCGAGTGCGGCCCCGCTCTGCCAGGTGCTGGGTGGGGGCAGGTTGAGGTGCCCAGCCTCGCAGGTCTGAAACCCACAGCAAGATGGAGGCCGTAGGAGCACCCAGCCACAAGGAGTCAGTCACAAACCAGATGATTTTGACGGCCTTTTCTTCTTCCTTTAATTGTTTTCTCAGTAAATAAACATTTGTATCTCTTATTTCCAGAGTAGGTCCAGATGATCTATGTATGTATCAAGGTCACGGAAACTGCTCCTTAAGACAGCTTGTTGTAGCAGTCTCTTCTTACATAAAGTATTGTTGATTTCTGTTTGTTTGACTGATCTGAAAATCATCCAGATGACTAATTCCTAGCCTAAAGTTTGTGGTCTGCGTGTTTATTTTGTCTCCTCGTTTCCTATGAGTTGTTTGGCTTGTCATTTAAAACACCACTGTATTAGTCTTGTTCTCTCGGTGGAATGCTGCTTTCCAAACAGCAACTGGAAATATTCAGAAGTACCTTTTTAGGACTATTATTCATACTAAGTTTAAACAAACATAACTGATCATGAGTACCAAGCGTGTCTCAATATGCAGATCAGAGAACTGTAGAACAGAAATTGAACTCAACCTTGTCATGCACATATTTTTATAAGTTTTTATATTTTAATTGATTGATTTATGTTTCTATATTGATTAATTTGTCAAAAAATACCACAAACACCTCTTCTGATGCCTTCCATATTCTTTTTTGAGCTCCACAGTAGTTTTTTCTCAGCTCATCCTCATTCATCAATCAGCTAGTAATTTCAGTCTCTTGCTTTGAATCTCTCTGATGAGGTTCTGTTGAGAAATTATGATTTTGTACCTACAACGCGTTAAATAATAAAGTCTAAGGTTTTATGTATACATATGTATATATGTATACTTAGCAAGAAGAAAACCAAGAGCTTGCTAAAGCAGAATAAAATGCTCGAGTGTAGGTATGCACTGATTTGCATTTCCCTTCATGCACTTCTGCTGGTAAATTTATTGGTACTGCAGGTCTGCTGACACTCACCATAATTTATGTCAAAGCTGTTCAGCTATCACAGCTAGCCATAGCTATTTCCCAAGGGCATTAACAAAGCCTTTGCTTTCCTCTTTCGACCCAGCCCTCGGAGCAGATATCTAAACACAGCAGGTAGGAAGCAGCAATGAGCTCTTCAGGGTCAGTGATGGACTGGGACTGGCTTACACCATCTCTGACTTTTCAGAGTTAAGTCCAGGGTCCAGACACCACTGTTAACACTGGCCTTGAGAGCAACACCCAGGAAAATTATCCCCTCCACCCTGCATGAGAAACAGGGCAGTCCTTACTCAGCTTTGCCAAAAGCAAATGGTTTCCTTTTTTCTCACTGCTGAACCCTTCCAGAAATCCATGAGGATAACTACATATTAGGAAACTAAAACGAGGGGATAACAAGCAAACATTAAGCAAACTAACTATTTAGGACTGTTGTATACATTGTCAAGTTCATCGAGGAGCTAAAACATTTAGAGTTGAAGAAGCAACACATTTAAAAGGATTGCTTCTTTATACACAGTGGCATTACGAAGTACAAGCAGTGTGCTGAGCGTGGGCATTCTCTAGGAAACTGAAAATCATAGGCAGAAATTTTTTTGACCATGTCCTGGTTTGAGCCTTTCAGGACAGCAAGAGAAGGGCTACAGTTCTACACCAGCTCAACTAGACATGAAGAAAGTGGCATGTGCCACTTTGAAGGGAGACTGAGAAGGAGGGCTGGGAATTCAGCAAACACTGAGCAGCAGCATGGCAGCTTCAGGACGGGGACACTTGACAGCACTTCATTTCTTCTGACCTGTTTGTTCTGCCCTCCTCTGTCAACGACACTTACCGAGGCACACAAAAAGGGAAAAAAACGCAAGCAAACTGCCTTTTCCATTCCAAAAAGACATCATGTTGGTACGATGGCAGCTGCAGTAACAGGTGAAAATGAGCTCTATTTGCTGCATTAAAGCTCTAATTCAACTTGGCAGAAAATCACTTGCAAATCAAGCAAATGTGACACAAGCATTTTCCCCTGTGTTTGGCCATGTCCAGAAAATTCAGCCACAGCTGGTTTGTTTGCCACACACTACTCTCATACAGTATCAGTGAAAAAATAAAAACACATATTCCTTTGCTACACAACACTAGCTTCCCCTTAGGACTTGCTTGTATTTTTCTTCTATTCAGGCTCAGCCTTACCCAGTAATACAAATAATCCCGATCAGTATCTTCGCTACAAAATCTGCAGTCGCTGCATGATTTTCCCATCCAACACAACCTCTATGTTCTTTACAGTCTCAATTATTTCATTTCAAGCAGTGCTCAGCTGCAAAGACTTGATTTTTGCATGACCTATGTGTGTAGTACACTGCGAAAGGCTGCCACTAGCACTGTCCTCAGCTTATGTTTAAGAAATGATTTTTGAAGTGAGGGCTTACAAAGGATTCTAACAGCTTCTCAGGTTTTAGGAAAATCTCTGACACCTGAGAAAGTCAAACGCTGATATATACCTTACGTTCAAACCAGCTGATGTCCCCAAAATGACATGCCAGATGCAAGCTGTAGTGAGATGATTTTAAAAGCTAGGAGAAATTTGTTCATGTGTTGGTTTTACATCTATTTACATTTAAAACATACTTATTTTAAATATCAAGCCTTATCGGGATTCTTCTGGTTTGTGTGTCACCTTGTGTTTGAACTCCCTTCTGTACCACTCTTGCTTAGCTCAGTGCTGGAAGCTGACCTTTTACTGCAATGAGAAACAAGGCCTTGGGCAGGGGAAGTACAAAATAAATGGACCAAAGTAAAATCTGATGGATTGCTTGAGTTATAACATCAAACTGCTAATGCAAACTTTATTCCTCATAAATCATTTCACTTCCCTAAACTTCTATGCAAAATAGTCTTTACATGTTCACAGCATTATATTTATTGATAATTTACACTCTAAAATTAAAATTCCAACATGACTCTTCTAAAGGATGTTTTAATCCTTTCAGAGAAACTGTGAAAGTGTTAAATTCTTTTTTCAAATGTTCTCCTTCCATGACCCTAGGAAAACAACCCAGAGCTACATGTCGCTGCTGTGTGTACATTGGGGCTGAGCCATGAAGCAGCCACTTCAAAGTGGGTACTGTTGAATGCTGGTAGTTGGGCAGTTCCTCTCAAAAAGAGAACAACTGATTTTACCAGTGGATTCGTTTCTGAACCTTGAATAAAAGTCATCATGGTCATAAACTTCTGCCAATGCTAGCTCCCAAAAATTACAGTAGTATGCCAGACAGCATTGATCAGATGGTTTAGGCTTTACTTTATTCCTCTGAGATGTCGTTTCACAAATGTAGTGGTACAGGTTCAACCTGGCAGGAATGCATGATGAGAAGACTGCATGACAGTACTCAAATAGGACAGCTGACTCTTTCATACACTGATCCTAAGGCTGTGGAGAGCAGGGGTAAGTCTTGCTGCTGCAAGTTTTATCAGCCAACTCCCTCTCCAATTCAGTAGTCCATGAGTACGTACCGAAAGAAGCAGAAACACAGTCTTATTTGGAGAAGCACTAAGTTAGTCACTGTCTTTTATACTTTGCTAAATTGGGCAGAAGGAGAGAGGGAAACATGCCACTGGTATGCAAAGCATACGAAGTAGTTCCCTACTGGCAATTCAGCAAGCTCTAGGATTTCAAGGGGAAATTTTCAGGTCAGATCCTGAAAAAACAATTTTAAAAGGGCTAAAAACGAAGCATCAAAAGTGTTCTATGAACAGGAATCTCCAGAAAGTACAGCTTTCCAGATGACTCTTCCCTCAACTCCCTTTGTAGATTTTCTCAGAAATGAACTTTGAGTTTCCTTACAGCATCACAACAGTTCCCTTCACAGCCAGCAGGATCTCTCAGCTGGGAACCTTCAAGTTCAAGCAGCAGCTCTGTAATAGATCAAGTGTGGCAAGACTGGATTTTCTTGATCTCAAGAGAGACACTTTAATAATGAAACACGTTTCATGCATGTAACAATTTCATCATTAATACAATTAATTGCTCAGTGTTATCCCCACTGATCAGGCTCCTGGCTCAAAGACTTCTGTTTTCTGAGCACGAAACGGTATTTTCCTCTAATGCCTTAGGGACATTTGTTCTCACAGATCAAATTCTTATTCTGAACAGCTTTGGTTGATTCATCTTGCTCCTGTGATATCAAAATGTTTGGGAGCTGGTATAAGCAGCTACTTGCAGTGGGATTTTTCCCGGTAGCACAACTGGGAAAACAGGCGCTGTCCTTTCAGGAGTTTCAGAGTGCCAACCCACCACACAGCCATTCCTCCCTCATCCTTCCAGAGGAGCCATTGCAGCCATCTCTGGTGCCATCCCCCTGTGCACTGGCGTAACACCAGCTTTCTGTCAGGCCTCTGTCTTTTTATATACACCAGGCTCCTACAGCCTGCTGGCTGTGCTAGCCGTCAAACTAAGGAGCAGTGCAACACTTTATGAACTGCAGAAGATAACTGCAGCATCCTAGATATTCTTCCACTAAATTTACTCTAAACAATGAAGACAGTAATGGTTTCATTAACCTAATCTTCCCCTGATGCCTAAATTATATTTTTGGCAGACCATGCTTACTTTACTTACTCAATTGACCCCTCTTTCTAGCACAGACAGACAGCATCTTGTTTGCCACCATGTTATCAGCTCTTGGTATGAATACTGGCAAAAGAGGGGAAGCAACTGTTGAACTGCAGGGAAGAGAACTTCTAATTAAGCGGTCAAAACACCAGGGCAGAATCAGACAAAAATTGTGCTCATTTTTTTCTGGGTTACTAGGCAAATGTATATATATATATATGTATATATATATATATATAATTATATAAAATTATATTTGGATTAGCTTCTCTCCCTCTCCTTCTCTTTCTCTCCATACAAAGAAGCACATGCATAAAACTGAGGAATGCTTTCATGTAGACACAGATTGGAACATCCACTCAAAAGTTTTAGGGGATTGAACTGACACAGCAAACAAGACAAAAAATTGCTCAGCAATCAACTGTGAGAAATAACCACTTAGCTGACTGCTAGCTTACAAATACAAATCAATAAAGTGCAAAGCAACTAATTTACAGCAACCTGGAAATATTAGCTGGTGCCAGAGCTCAGCTAAAAATAACAATAATAAATAAATTGAAACAAACAAACAAAAAATTATTCTCAGATGATGCACATCGTATAAGTTTTTCTAGATGCTGGAAAACCAAAGTACAACGTTCACCTGTAACTACATAAATAAAGATTTGGACTGTTTTATACACAGTGATTAATCAAAATCTGATTGGTAATATGTGACATTATGGGCTGCAGAGAGCCCATAATGATGATACGATAAAGCTGTTAAATCCATGATGATTTAAGGATTTAAGGGAGGAGCAAGGATTTAAGGGAGAGGAAATATAGACACATTGATATTATTATTATCATTATTATTATTGTCATTATTGTCATTATTGTCATTATTATTGTCATTATTATTATTATTATTTTAGTCCAATAGGGTTGGGATAAAGAAAAAGACCTGTTAGACCTGTCAGAGCAGATCCAGAGCAGGGCTAGGAAGACGATCAGAGGGCTGGAGCACCTTTGCTACGAAGAAAGGCTGAGAGAGCTGGGGCTGTTCAGCCTGGAGAAGAGAAGGCTCCAGGGAGACCTCATTGCAGCCTTTCAGTACTTAAAGGGGACGTATAAAAAGATGGAGGGCAACTTTTTACATGGGCAGTGAAAAGGGGAATGGTTTTAAACTAAAAGAGAGTAGTTTTAGAGTAGATATAAGGAAGTAATTATTTAGCCGGAGGGGATGAGGCACTGGAACAGGTTGCCCAGAGAAGCTGTGGATGCCCCAATCCAAACCCTTCCAGCCCAAACCATTCTGTGATTCTATGATAAAGGCTCATTTTGTACACCGTAAGTCTTCTTTAAGGCTGGAATAGAAGAAGCAGTCTTCAAAGCTAAATGCAAATTGAGAATGTTTGTTGAACCTTGCAACAGCCAAAACAATTAACTTTCTTCTTATTAAAATAAAAAATATAATAATAATAATAATAATAATAATAATAATAATAACAACAACAACAACAACAACAACAACAACCTCTTTTCCTGCTAAAAAGGTAAGATGCTACTAAATTAGGGTTGGTTTTATTTGCTGGTCTGTGCTAGGTCTCCAAACAAAAGACAATCAACTTCCCATGAACTAACAAAGAAAGTCTTTCCTCTACCATGTTTCTAAAACCAGTAGAAAAAAAAATCTTATTTAAATGAATTCTCTGAGAACTAGTGCAGAAAGCCTAAAGGGCTGAAGTGTTCTACAACGTGTCTCTTTTTGCGGTTCAGTCGTAGGCATGCTGTACAAGTTCAACAACTTTTTCTTCTCCTTGTGCTATTGAACGGAGGGATTCTTTCAATCTACAACTTTTACATACTCTTCCAATTTCCACATCATGTCTCCGACTCTATTTATCTTTTTGCTGTATAGCTTTGGACTCTGACAAGTCTTGGCATATGTAATAAATTAATTCCTGTAATATTGGAAATTTTCCTGAAGCATTTACGTCCAAAGGTCTTCAGATGTCTGCCGGTATCTTTTGTAAATTCTTAGCTTTTTATGGTAGAATTACATGTGAGCTACTGTCAGGGAACAGCAAAGTTGAGCTTGCCTTTCAATTGTAGATTTTCAATAACCAGGGCCTATTTAGCCACTGAAATGTCTTGCCAATTGCATACTTTACTTTTGAGTTTCTGCTTCTGCCAAGATATGTCAATTGGCTATCCCCCAGTGTTGCTTTACCTTGTAAAGTATTGCTACCATGGAGAATTTTGAGCTCTGAAGAGTTTTTTTCCCCTCCAAGTTATTATACCTTTCGTCATTTTTCAAGTGCTAATTAATAGCGTTGCTCACTGCACATGTGTTTTGTAAGCTGTGACAGAATGAGCTAGCTTGTCCTAAAAACCTGCCTCCTAGCAATCCTCAGCTGAGGCATGCAAAGTATGGATTGGATATGCCCACGCTCTTCATCTGATGAAGTCAGCATCAATTACATGACAGGAGAGGTGAGAGAGTGCATCTGGTGTTTCACACCAGTGTCTATGTTAACATAAATACAGACTGAATGCGTGCTTTATCTGTGAAAGCTGACCCTTGTCGGCATTCCCAAAGATATCAAAAATATCCCAGAATTAATTACAGCAGCTATTGTTAAAACTTCTTAATGTCTACAAAGTTCATAACAAGATCCTTTTGCCATTCAAAAATGTTTTGAATATACTTCTCAAACAGAAAAAAAAATAATAGTAAAAGGTCTACAGACATCCTGGACTGAACTCCAGCCTGTTTTTTTCCCTTAGCTTCACCTTACTGACTCTTTTCTCCTCCCCACATTCTCTCTCCCCCAAACAAAGACTTCCATATCATCTGTTACCATATTTTGACATTTTTCATGGCATACAGAATTTCTTTTTTGACCAAAAAAAAAAAAATGGCAGGAGACCACAAAATGTCATCCAGTCATAACTATCCAATTGAACACAAAAGCAAGAAATTTATTATACTACTTTCAATTACCCAAAGAATTAAACAGCAGCTAACAATTTGTCAGACTAAATGATCGTCATATGATGATCACTTTATGGCACATACCTCACTGCATTAAATTCCCGTTCCCCAAACCACATTCATTTATCATTTGTCTTCACCTGGAAATCCATCAATTTACTTTCCTACATGAATACTTATTCCAGAAGTAGGTTTGCTTATAGCCCATTTTTATATATACTATTTCCAAATTACAAGAAATTTAACTCAGGAATGACTTTTTTTTTTCTCATCATAAGCTTTCACTCCAGAGGTTATGCAGGTGTGTGCTGGTCATCATCTCTGACCAAAAATTCATGAAAACAGGCTAAGAAAGTAGAAGAGAGATCTGGTTTCTTGATTAAGGTACAAAGCAGAGTTCAGGAAACCTGATGTCTATTCTTTTTTCTGCCACAGACATCCTCCTATGAGACCTACAGCTGATAGCTCTCTCTGCTCCATCAACTTGTACACATCCATGTCTGTACAAACCGTTATCACAGTTACAACAGCAAAAGTACACTTATATATACCTACAGCAATAAGAAACCTAATCTACTCTGACTGTAAAGCAAAAGCACGCTATAATCTATATATATTTTTAAAAGAGCTATTATTGAAGCATTTCAATAAAACCAAAAATTGTTTTGCTTTGATATGGAATGCATGTGTCACCACACCATCTGTTTTGACAAAAAATATATGTATTACATTAATAAAATTATAAATTGACACATTATTATTTTCCCCTAGCTAAACGAGCTATGGAGAGATGCAGTAGTACTGATTCAGTGCCCACTCTTGGGTACACCAGAGAAGGAAACCCCTTTGAGCATACTAGTAGTGCACATAAATATATACTGCTTGGCTCCAAATAGGAACAAAAAGGCAATTCATCTAAAAGGAACCCTTGTCATGCACTATATCACTACTGAAAATGCATGCTGAGTGTCCCTTGCAAAATGAGAAAGTTCACCTACCTTGTCGGTGAACTATCTACTGCCTGGCAGGTCTACAGTGTTACTGGAAAAAGAAGCAGCCAAACCAGTAGTATTTCAGGATGGATACTACTCACAAACTGCACTTTGCAGTATTTACATTTGAGAATTCAACTGACATTGTTCCTGTGGTGCGTGACAAGAGGAGGCTTAAGGCTCGTATGGCTTAGCTAAAGAAGCTGGATGAGATTTGGTCAGTGATGACTTCATGCTGATCCTGAGGTATTGCAGAGACATAACAAATAGACTGACTGGCACTGATGTATCTTGCCGCAGTCCACCCCTACAGAGCTAATAGTAGATTATTTCTTTATTAGATTGGATATCTGTGGAGAAGAAATTGTTGCCTGTCCTGTTTGCCAGCGACAGACAACCACCCCTGTATGAGCTTGAAATTAACATATCAATGGAGAGCAGACTAATTCATAATCTTGGGTTTTAGCTGTGAAAGGGAGGTTGATCTCAGTGGAGCAGGTTAGAAGGTGTTGCTCTGCAGGGATTAACGTTACTCGATGCTATCAGACTGCAGCCACTATGGGCAGCAGATCTTCACATGCTCCTGGACTCGCCAGTGGTAGTTCAAAACCAGAAAAAGTCAGGACAACTGCATTCTGTTCACTGGTCTACCACCTACACAGGCCACACTAATCCGTTTCCACTTCGTTTTCCCTGTCTGTCACAGAAGAATCATTCCTAGGCACTGATGAACAGTAAAATTTAATTAATATTTGTAAACTGCTGCCTTGTAATCATATGGAATTAAACAGAGAAAGAGCTAATGTTGAGGAGTACATACAATTCAAAACAAAGCCAAATGTAAAATGTAGGGCATGTAGACATGAATTTCATTTTCCGCTTATGCATGGCAACTTTGAAAGTACATTTTTAGTCTGCCATTTATGTAGAGGGGTACACGGACCATGCAGCTTTAAATAAACGAGTTTCTAAAATAGGTGTATGTGAGACTAACTGGCACATTATCAAAGAGATAATACAGTGGTCCTCTCTTACTCTCGTACCACTTTATTTTCCTTTCCCCCAGCCTGCACTGGTATATCCATCTCAGCAGCTCGAATACCTTTGCTTATGTCCACCCCATTGCAGAGGACTCGGTGCGCCAGACAGACTCGGCTGATCCTACTGAGCTCATGTGAGAAGCACGCAGTGCCAAGGCAGCACTCCCAGGCTGCGAGCACGAGCGTGTCAGCTCCATATAAACTGCAAAATCAAAGGAACCAAATGTGGAATGTAAGCTGCTAACTGCTGCTTAGCAACACTGCACTGATGTCACACACATCGTGACCTTAGCAGCACAGTCAACACCGCTCACACAGGTATCTTCAAACAGATCACCTGATATGGCAGAAAACAACAAAAAAAAATAACCATTTTATGCCAGCTCAAACATGCATAGCAGATGTTGTAATGCCACTTACGGGCAAAGAGCTTCCTAATAAGCTCTAAGAATACATATGGTAACTAAAGGAATAATCTTCTTAAATTAATAAATTCTGACCTCAAAGAAAGAAACAGCAGCTGGAGTGTAATAATTAGGCCGTGACTCAATCAGATTTGCATGGCAGATACTAGAATTCTATTGAGAAGCAAACTTGGGCAAGGTAGACTACAAACTGTTTACCTCCTTATGCATTGAGTCCACTTTTTTCTATTTCTTACACAACATTCATTTCTCATATTCTAGAATTTTAACCTTTAAGTCTATTTATGGACATATTAAATTACAGGGTGCAAATATTATTTTTTTTTCCAAGAGAATTTCATAGCCAATTTCCTTCATTAAAAACCAATACTCAAACAACAGTTATGTTTCTAGTAAGACCAAAAAAAAATTTTTTTAAATCATATCCTATATTCTACAGAGATATAAAATACATATTTCATCTTCATGGAGTTGGTATATTTAAGAATCAAAGAGGAGCTATTCCAACAGGTCACATTAGACTGTTGATTTTGAATTCATTCCAGCATTATATAAAACAAACGGGAAGATTCTGCATAACTAATACAGACATTTATCTCAATGCCTGTGGTGTTCAGCCTATTTTCTCCATTTAGGAATTAAAGAAGTCCCATTTAAAAAAGCATGATCCATGTGTAAGACTGAAGGTTTTTAAGGTTGCTATCAGCTGTTTTCAAAATTAATCTGCAATTAATTAAAAAGGTTTTGCTGTACCATGTTGTAAATTACAAAAGAAAATAGATTTCTCATGGAAACACAGCCTGAGTTAAATGAAGAAGATTTCTGTAATTTTCAGATGATAGTCAGAATTAAAACTGTAAGCTTTCTACTTAACAGCAAAAATCGTTTATTTTAAGATCAAAGCAAACTTACATTTTGTCCTTTTTCATTTTAACTGAAAATAACATTTCATTCAATGTCAACTTCTTATTTGGTGTGAAAAAGAAAAGAGAGGGTCAGATTTCATCCTTTATTCCAGACCTTCAAAGTGTGGAAAACACTCAATAAGGAACTAAAAAATTCTGCTGAAGGAACCCACCAAACAAGTGTTCTTGTCCTTAAGCTAAGGCAACTACAGGATGTGGCTGAACAGGTCTTAACACAACAGTCAGTTAACAATAGTCAGCAATATGAATTGGTCTCAACCCCTGGGTTTTCTAAGCCAAAACTTTCTTCTCTGTATTCTTCGGAAATGTACACCAAAAATTTGAAAATGTGTCTTCTTCCTACCAACCTACTCATACTTCAACACACAAAAAAGTTCCTGGTCTCCTGAACAATTAAAAACTAAGCTAAAGCCATTGGCCCAAACTAATTTTAAGCTTCATTCTAGTCATCCGCAGCCAAAAACCTACAGCCAAAACCATGATCTTCCATCCCTCTTTTTACAAGTCCTAATGCTTACTCAGACATTAGCATACCTGGCTGTAGGTATGGAAATTAAATGATCCCTTTTGATCTTGGATTTCTTCCTAGTTTTCAAGCCTATGCAGAATCCAATAAAGTCATTTGATAAATGTTTCTTTAAATATTGATTTTCCAAACCTTAACACTGACCCAGCACGTCTTCCATTACACACAATTTATTTATCTGAAAGCAGCAAAATAAGAATTTGTCTCCAAACAGGTCTATTGTTTAGTTGCCGTAATGTCTAAAAATGAAAAGTTGGAGCACCTGCTCCCTAGCTGGAACACAGATCTCAGCAGATATTAATGACAAAATGGCCACTTTGGGTAGTCGTAGCTTGAGTGTGCCACGTGTAAAAGGGTAGCCTCTAGATGGCAGCTTAGGAAATAAGCAGCTGTACTTGACAGTCTTACAACAGGAAAAATAGCAACTTGTTGGCTATTTCTAGCAGAATAATTACCTATGCATAATAGTTTTACTGGATTTTCATGGAGCCTACTGCCATAAAGACACATCAAAATTCACTAGTACATCCTTCAAAATGTCACATGCCACTGACACCAAAATAACTTACGTTAAATGTCAGAATTCTGGTTAGATCAAAGCATGTTAGAAAATCAACAGTCATGTGCCACAATAGAGGGTGACAGAAGCCAAAATTCCATTAGTGCCCAAGACCCTGCAACGGTAAAAAACTGATTTGATGAAACATATTCAAGTGGGCTCAGAGACAAATTACACCCTGTATTGGAGAGGAAATCCATTCCTAAGTGTCTATCAAATTGATATAAGAAGAAAAAATAAATAAAAGCACCTCTTTCCCTACCCTCTAATCTAGAGGTCATTAATGATCTGCATATATGATGCGATGTCCTCTGGTCAGACATACAGAGAGAATCCATACCAATGGTTCACCCATTCCTACTCTTCCTCTGCATGTGAAAGGAGAGCAAACCCTTCATCCATTTCTCCAGGATGCACCTTCCCAAGACAAACTGCAGAAACATTTCTTGAATCCTAAAGGCCAACCTGCTAAAGTCCTGCTGCACAAAAAGTGATGATACACACTGGTTTACATCAAGTACAATGAGTCTGCTGAATGTGCTCGATTTATAACAAAGCATTTTGTAAAAGTAAGTCTCTACAAAAGAATAATAGTAATAATAATAAAAAAAAAGATAAGCTATCAGATGCTAATTGAATTATGAGCAATAAGCACAATAGAAGAGTTGGCAAAAGGAAAAAGAAAGAGAGAAAAGGAAAGGAAAGGAAAGGAAAGGAAGGAAAGGAAAGGAAAAGGAAAGGAAAGGAAAGGAAGGAAAAGGAAAGGAAAGGAAAGGAAAAAGGAAAAGGAAAAGAAAGGAAAGGAAAGGAAAGGAAAAGGAAAGGAGGGAAAGGAAAGGGAGAGGAAAGTAACGGAGAGGACAAGTAAAGGTATTAAAGTAAAAGGAGAGGAAGGGAAAGTGAGGGAAAAAGGAAAGGAGATGTAAAGGAAAGGAAGAGGAAAGAGGAGGAAAGGAAAGAGGAAAGGAAGAGAGAAAGGAAAAAGAGAAAAGAAAAGAGCGGAAAGGAAAGGAGAGAAAGGAAAGGAGAGGAAAGGAAAGAGAAAAGAGGACGAGAAAGGAAAGGAGAGAAAGGAAAGGAGAG